>NC_048219.1:9882711-9980916 GCF_002007445.2 Ailuropoda melanoleuca | reverse complement strand
CCTCGCCGCTTTCCGGCGGCGCTCGGAGCCTCCGGAGACTCACCTGGGGCAGCCGCGCCCAGGGAGACCCCTAGGGAAAGTGATGGGGCCCGGGGCTCCCGCGGCCGTGCGAGCCATGAAGCGGGATCCGACTCTGCCCCTGGTTCACGTCCTGGTCCAAAGCGAGGGTTTGGAAATCCTGAGACCTGGGTTCGAGTCCAAACGAGGCCACAGAGTGACCTTACAACACTGTCCTCCCACAAGGGGCAGAAGCCAAGTGATGGTCATCCCAAACTCCTCGGTGTAGAGCGTCCACCTAATACATAGGTGTTGAATGGTGCAAGATTGGATAAAAAAACCTGGGCAAGTCACTGCGCCTCTCTGAGCCTCAGTTTCCTCATCTGTAAAGTGGAGATACCCACCTCAGGGGGCTGTTAACAACACTTAGTAGATGCCTGACAAATGTGAGCTCCTCGTCATCCCTGTTTCTCCTAAGACCCTGGCCTCACACTCTTTCAGCCATCCTTCCCTCCATCCACCTGTTCTTCAAGCTCTACTGACTCCTGTCTTGGACCACATGCTCCCCCGAGCCATTCCTGCTGGCTTATTGCTCCCCAAAGATGCTCAAACTCTGGCCCCCAGCTAAGGAGGTCAGAAGGGGTGGGTGGGTCACATTCCCAGCCAACTGCTCCGCAAGGGTAGGTGGGGGAGACCCAGAAGCGGGGCTCTATAATTACTCTCAGTTTACCCTCCAGTCCTCTCCTCGCTCAACCCTAGACAGATAATGTTAGGGCAGGAAGTCTCAGTGCCTCACAGCTGGCCCTGGGGCCAGAGATCTGGCCTGACTGCCTCCTCGGGTGATTCATGGAGTGCCAGGCTATTAATTGTGCCCAGGACTGTTCCACAAACGCACCCTACAGCTTCCCTCCCCCCACTTTTGTCAGCATGATGCCCTCCCCCTGAAAAGTCCTTTTTTTCGCCTTACCCCCCCCACCCCGTTCTGCCCTTGGAAGCCTCACTCACATCCGTATCTTCTCAGTGAAGAGAACCACCAGTACCCCCAAACCACTACCTGGCGCCATTAGGAATGAATACCCTCCAGTTTCCCTCTGTTTCCACCACGTGGGCCTATGTTACGGCCTCGCAAATAACTCAAGTTACCAAAAAGCTCGAGCAGGTACCAAACTCCTTCACCTCCATGGTCCCATCCAAACCCCACAATCACCCTAAGAAGTAGATTCATTCCGCACTCCACCCAGTTTACGGATCAGGAAACTGAGGCTCAAAGTAAAGTGACGCGCCACTGGCAAACCGAGCCTTGAAACAACATTGGTTGTGATTATTGTGGGCTGCTGTTATTGTTGCTCAAAGCCACACAGGTCAGAAGGGTGGAGCTAGAAGACCACCTGGCCTGGCCTTGACCTTGGAACCCAAGGCCTGTCCCTGACATCTCTCTGCCTCTCTTGGAAAGTGGAGGGGGCGATATCCTCTCTCCGTACAAGACTAGGAGCCGTCCTTCCCTAGTCCGAAACCCTCAGGAGACTGTGAGTCACGCCGGGACTGTCTGCGTCCAGCCGCCCCTCCCCTGACCTGCACCCTGCACCAGGCCCGGCACGGTGCAAGCAGTCTGTGCTTGCTGAATGCACGCGCGTCTAAACTTCCACCACAAGCCCAGTTTCCTCAACTGGTTGTGACTGATGGTCTGATCCCCAAACAGCCCATTCACGATCCTCTTCTCCCCAGCAATCCTTTGTGTCTGGAATGCCACCGCACAGTCTGAGGGACCCTTCCCACAGCCGCCCGCCCCAGGTCAGCATCTTTTGACACTTGTGCCCCAAAGGCCTGACTCCCTTCCTCAGCCTCTCCCTTGCTCATGGCCTCATCCAGGAGAAAGCACCCAAGACCAAGACAAGAGACAGCTGAGACTCTTCTTCTGTCAGAGCCTCTGTCACCCTCGGCCATCCTAGGGGTCACTTCACCTCCCTCCTCTCCCTTGAAATGGAGATGCTTATCCTGCTTAACTTCCCAGAGCAGCTGTGAACATCAAGAAGGCATTCAAAGACATAGGCAGTTGTCTGAAAGGAGGACGGGATTAACAGGATCGCAAGTACCCAACCCTGTCTCGTTTTAGATTGCAGTTTTCCAGAGCAGGGTGACGCACTGCCGTTGTCCTGGCCCCACCCCGCCCAGGATCCCCAGGACCCAAGCGAGTGGCCCTTGCGGCCCCATGGCCCCCACAGCCCCCTACATGGAGGGGCCCTCCGCGCTGTGGATAACTCACTGGGTTGCCTTGTCCCGGGGACTCCTCCTCTTTCAGCCTCACGCTTCTCATCTGTAAAATGGAGACCATCGTTTTTGCTTGAGCTGTCTCGGGGGATTATCGAGAGATGAAATGAGGAGGTAGATAAAGAGGCTTCATTTCCTGTATCTTGCCCAGCCTGCCCACCTGTCTCCTGGTCTTGAACCTCCTTCGTGGACCAGAGTCACTCTGTCTCTCACACCTCCAAGGGCAAGATCACGGTCAGCAGCTGCGTGACCTTGGCCAGTCACCCAGCCTCTCTGAGCCTCACTGGAGGGTGGGCTCCAGGATCATTGCAGTTCTTTGAACTACATCATACAATGTAAACTATTCCCATTGAGAGAAATACACAAGAGTCATACAGTCCATCCCTCTGTGCCCATCACCCAGCCCAGACAGGTGCTCAGCTCTCCAGGTCCCAGAGGAAACAGCCTCTGTCTTCTTGGCCACTCCTCCCAAGGATTCACCAATCTGATCTCATTGGGCCTCAGTTTTCAAATCTCAATATAGCAATAATCCCCTGCTCAAGCCCCAAGGTCCCCTCAGTGTTCCCCAGTCCATTCTTGCCCCATCTCCACTCACCATCCTCCCGTCCATGAGGACTCAGATGCACTCTGGCTTGGAGCCTCCTATCCACGGGGCCTCGCTCTCCACACTGGCCTCCACTTCCTGCTTCTGACCCATTTACAGAGTGGGGCTGAGGCTATCTCTTATGAATATGCATGTGGGATAATGAGTGCTTGGGATTGGGGGAGGACGTGGCAAGAGGCGTTCACTAGGCGCCATGCACCTGCTCTCCCCATACACAGCCCCCCAAGAAGGCTGCCCTCCCTCCCAAAAGGTGCATGGGAGTTCAGGGCAAAGAGTGAACTGACAATAATAATAGTACCGCCAGCAAGCATCTTGAAGGGCCTACAACACGCCAGGCAGCACCCTGCTAAGAGTTTTTCCTGTAAGATGCTTTTGACGTGGAAACTATTCTCCCCATTTAACAGATAGGGAAACTGATGTTCCAAGAAGTTAAGTAATGCACGCATCAACCAGATGCAGAATGTACACAGTGATTACCTGCAGAATGAGGATGGAACACAGTTTTGTCGGACTCCAGAGCTGGTACTCCTCACTCCTGCCACACAGATACACGGGATCAAGCCAGAAGCCCCAAGCACGTGGTCAGGGGGCCACACGTGGACCTCACACCTGGCACATGAGCTCACAGTGATCTTAGGCGACCAAGGCTTGGGCAAAGGCCCTAGGGACTGGAATTGACTCCATCTGGAGAGCACGGGAAACAGGCAGACAGGTGTGTGCACACGGTGCACGTTCACAGGTGCGCAGATGCGTGTGTGATGTGTGAGCACAGATGAACGCACGCGTATTGTGTGTACATGGAGGTGAGCGTGGCGGGTGCCCCCGAGGCTGCTCGTGCCACATTTGTTCCTTTTTCAACCCACACCTGAGGGGGCCTGCCAAGTGCCAGGTGGTGGGCAGGTGCCGTGAACAAGACCAACACAGTCCCTGCCCTCCCAGATGGACAGTCTGGGGGCCTGTGCACCCAGATGCAGGAACACTTGGAAGGAATCTGTGTGCGAGGTGCTCTCTATGGGATGTGGCAAGGAGGTGAGAGAGAAGATGGAGGAAAGTGGGAAAGGTGGGACAGGGCCGGGCGGAAGCTGCAGGGGAGCCCCTGACACTTGCCAGAAATGAGGGGCGGGGAGTCGGCCGGGACCTGGCATGGACTCCATGAGGATTACAGGTCTGAGGATTCTAAAAGGTCTTTGGATGCTTCCCTCACAGATATCAAGGGTCTGCCATGAATGCCCATGTGGGCATTGTGTGTGTGTGTGCACACGCGTGCGTGCACGGATGATTGTGTGTGGTGTTTGCACACGTGGATACACGTATATGGAGTAGACGAGTGTGAACGGGGGGCATGGATGAATCACACGCGGTGTGTGCACATGGGGGAGATTCACATGTAGGTGTGTGTGGCGTGTGGATACGTGTACAGGGCCTGTTACTGTTGGGGAGAAGGAGGAGAAAGCACTGTCATTCGGCTCAGGCCTCACATTCATGAGCCTCCAAAATGCATCAGAAAATAGACGGGTGGGGGCGCCTGGGTGGCACAGCGGTTAAGCGTTTGCCTTCGGCTCAGGGCGTGATCCCGACGTTATGGATCAAGTCCCACATCAGGCTCTTCTGCTATGAGCCTGCTTCTTCCTCTCCCACTCCCCCTGCTTGTGTTCCCTCTCTCGCTGGCTGTCTCTATCTCTGTCGAATAAATAAATAAAATCTTAAAAAAAAAAAAAGAAAACAGACGGGTGGATAGAGGGATAGAGAGATGAATAGATGCAAGGTTGGATTCAGATGCACTGACGGCCAGTTGGATAGAAGGAGGGGACAGAACGATGAGAACGTCACGATGGATAGAAGGAGGGGAGAGAACGATGAGAACATCATAAAGCAGATACTGCAGAATGTTCACTGGAGATCCCAGGTGGGGAGGGCACGGGTATTCACCATGGGATTCTTTCAACCTTTCTGGAGGCTTGACATTTTTCACAATAAAATGTTAGAAAACAATGCATGTGCCAAGGGGGCTGGATGTCTCGTCCCAGAGAGCTGTGCACACGATGGCAAGAGCAGGACGTTCATCATACAGTTTTAAACTCCTATCCCGCCACTGGACCGTGCAGCACGTGAACACATATCCTTCAGAATTCCTGCAACGATCTCCTGACTCTCTCAGTCTCACTGTGTTGCGTTTGTGACTGTGTGTGTATGAGTGTGTGTGTTAAGGAGGTTAATTTTTTTTAAGAGGTTAATTTGTTAAGTAAAACTTGTATAATACCACCAACCCCCTTAGGCATTTCTTCATTTTTAACTTACGGGGATCTTCAAAAAACCAGAACTGCTTGGGCCTCTCTTGGACTCCGGGAGTCCCTGCTGCCTGCGGGGTGTGTGGGTTTGTGCATACGCGCATAGGAAGGGATGTGAGCACACTGGGTGACTGAGCTGGTGGCCCATGTGAGCCCCCCTACCTAGGAGCTCAGCCTCCTCCAAGCCCCTACGAGGCTGGCACCATTCCCAGGGTGAGGGGATGTCTCGGGGCTGAGGAAGGGCAGCCGGCAGCCCCAGGGCCGCCTTGGGCACCGAGAGCTCTGTCATCTGAAGCTTAGACACGCTCAGGCCAAGCCGCGTCGTCTGGCCAGCAGTGGCAACGTGGGCGGCAGAAACCAGGCTATTTCCTGGAGGAGCTGGGGCACAGGTAATGTCCTGGGGCTCTGCGGTTCTTCCCCTCCTCCGCCCACATTTCTCTCCTATCTGGCCATTCCCCCTCCCCTGCGCAGGGCCTGGAGGCCCAACTCTCAGCAACCCCTCCCCGCCCCACACATTGTACAGATAGAAAAACTGAGGCCAGAAGAGAATAGAGCCACCCAGGCCACACAGCAAATCAGCAGCAGAGTCAGAACGGAGACCCAGCCTGGGCTCTATTCTTGGCACCCATCGCCTGCCACTTCTGTGTGTCCCTTCTTCGGTCACTGTAGGAGGGGCCTCCAGGCCCAGCAGACCCAGCAGGTGAGGACCCAGAGTGCCTTCCTGCCTGTGCAGGTCACATGTGGGATCCAGGAGGCCATGAGGGCACTAGAAAGAGCGGGCAACTGGGAGGCAGGACCTAGGTTCTTTTTTTTTTCCCCCCCTAGGTTCTAATCCCAGCTCTGTCAGGATGACCCCCGATAGCTCCCTGTCCCCCTCCAGCCTCAGTTTCTCCATCTGTAACATGTGAACCATAGCAGCGGCTTTCACTTCGTGCTTTTTTTTTTTTTTTTAAGATTTTATTTATTCATTTGACAGAGAGAGACAGCCAGTGAGAGAGGGAACACAGGCAGAGGGAGTGGGAGAGGAAGAAGCAGGCTTCCAGCGGAGTAGCCTGATGTGGGGCTCAATCCCAGAACGCCGGGATCACGCCCTGAGCCGAAGGCAGACGCTTAATGACTGAGCCACCCAGGCGCCCCAACATCGTGCTTTGAAGCAGAATCCCCCAGCAGAGACAAGAGTCACTGCCCTAGCCCTGCAGGGAAGGCAAGGAGATCTCCACCCACGGGGCCCCTCACCTGCCATCCCCCAAGAAGTTTGCCAAACAAAGTCCCACCCAATCAAGGACCAGTGAAGAAGAGATCAGGCTTTAGCGCGGAACCAGGGCCCAATTCTGGCCGCACCACTGACCAGCGGCGTGGTCTCAGGCAAGGCTCTCCAGGCCTCGGTTTGCTCCTCTGTAAAATGGGGGTAACGATACCGCCCTCCTAGGGCTGTGTAAGATTGAATGATTCACTTGCAGTGCTTGCACATGATGAAGATATTAAAACTTGGAGCCACAGTGGCTGTTATGACTAGTTACCCCGATGAGAATCACGCACGAGCCCACTGTCTTCACCATGAGCTCTAGCTGTTGTTCTGGACCCCAAAGCCAATGCATTCGGCAGCTGCTACCCTAAATTCCTCAGCCCATCTGTCTCCACAGCTGTTCCGGAACAGCTGGGCATGCAGAGGTTGCTTGGAGGCCAGCCCCAGGCCCGGGCCCTGGGGAGGGGAAGCGCAAGGCTCCCTGTAATCAGGCCAGGCTGTGGAGCAGGGTCCGTTTCATCTGGACAACCAAGCCCCCAGCAGGCCATCATTAGCTCCCCCACCCCTGCCCTGCCCCAGGCCCCGACCTGGCTGCAGAAGCCCCAGAGAGAAGGCAGTAGGTAATTAGCTGAAGCCTTTCATCCCCAGGGCCCTCCCCAGGGTCACTGGCGTTCGGGAGGGAGGGAAAGTCTGCCTGGAGCCAGGGGCCCCACCCCACCAGGCAGCGATATTCCCTGCAGGAGGACAGAGACTCGGCATTGAGAATCCTACCATGTCCAAGCTGCAGGAAGCTCACCTCCCCCCCTTGCACATACATACAACGGGACATGATTCAGTCTCTGAAAGGAAGGAAATTCAGCCCCATGTTCTAACATGGGAGAACCAGGAGCACATTTTGCTACATGAAATCAGCCAGTCACCAAAGGACCAACTGCTTCCCAAGGAAGCCCCGCCCCCACAGCCTGCCCAGCCTGGGGGCTGCACTGTCTCCGAACTGGACTCCAAGCTTCCAGCTGTTTCCCTGGCACACCGACCCGCATAATTTTATTCGTCTGTTTCCAAAATAACTTTTCTTCTTTACTCTGGGTTTCATGTCTCCCAATTATAAAGTCATACCTGTTCCCCGAGAGCAGGGAGTCATCTGTCCGGTTTGCCCCGTGTGCCCTGGGGGGCACTGCTCAGGCGGAATACATGAATCTTAGGAAACTGGGGAAAAACCGGAATGCTTCAAAACAAAAAAAAGAAATCTCTGGTGAATTCCCACCCTCTACAAGCTTTCATGTATCTTATTCTAGGGGCGCCTGGCTGGCTCAGTCAGCGGAATATGCAACTCTTGATCTCTGGGTCGTGAGTTCGAGCCCCACATTGGGCGTAGAGATGACTTAAAAATATACATTTATCTGGGGCGCCTGGGTGGTGCAGTCGGTTGAGCGTCCGACTCTTGATTTCAAGTCAGGTCATGATCTCAGGGTCATGGGATCGAGCCCCATATCAGGCTCCTTGCTCAGTGCAGAGTCAGCTTGAGATTCTCTCTCCCTTTCCCTCTGTCTTTCTCTCCAACCCCAACTCATGCTCTCACTCTAAAAAAAAAAAAAAAAGTTACAAAAATATATACATATCTTATTCTGATCTATTTTAATGCTTAGACACTTTTTGAAAACCATCTGTGTTCGCACTATATAAACAGCTTGCGTTCTGCCTTTCATATATCACATTCCACAGTGCGCACTTCTCCTTGCCATCAAAACCACTTCTGAACAGCACAAAGCGTGGCTCATCGGTGTGCGTCAGCCACTCAGAAGTCACCTTCTTGGCAAGGCTCCTGGGACCCCTGAGGCTACATGAGCTCTCCAACCACATCACTGCATTTTCCTCATGACGGCGTCATATCTGAAATTATCCTTTCCCTCCTCTGTTCACTAGCGTATGTGGACCTGCCTGTTACACTGTCCCTGGGGCAGGTTAAGCTCCAGGACACGAGGAACTAAGACACCCTAGCACCTGGCACACGGGTCCCCTCAACAGACATCGATGGAGTGGGAGCCGGGGGCCCTGAGAGTACACTGGGACTGAAACGGACAAAACCCCTTGCCCTGATAGAGCTTACATTCTACTGGGGAAGGAATGAATGAATGAGCAAAATAACGAACAATGATTGAATTCAACTACTTCCTGTTGTTGGACATTTAGGTCAGTGCCCCTGAAACTTTTCCCCGCGGCACCTTTAATGGGCTACAAGCAGGAAATGCCTTTAAACTCTCCTATTTTATCATTAAAATCAATGTAAAGCTTGCATTCTCATCAGGGTGACCAACTCCTGTTGGTCCTGTTTTGCCAGGGACTTTTCTGGGGTTAAGCCCTGAAAGTCTGTGTCCCAGGAAAACCTTCAGCGTCGGGCAGACCGGGGCAGTTGGTCACCCTTGTTCTATACCACCCTGTACCCGTGATTTTTTAAAAAACAGCTTTATTGAAATACATACCACGTACCATAAAAATCTACCTATTTTAAAAGGTACAACCCAGAGGTTTTCAGTACGTTCACCAAGTGGTGCAATCACACCACCATCTCATTCCAGAACCTTTCAACACCCCAAAAAGAAACCTCAAACCCATGAGCAGCAGCTCCCATTCCCCACCCCCACACCCCGGGCCACCACGAAGCTACTTTACGTCTCTACGGATGTGACTTTTCTGGACATTCTGTATCATGGGGCCAGACACAGTGTGTGGCCTCTCGTAACCGACTTCTTTCACTTAACATCGTATTTTCAAGGTTCCCCATGCTGTAGTCTGGGACGGCATTTCCCTCTCTTTTATCACCCAATAATATTCCATTTTGTGGCTAGATCTCTTTATTTACTGGCACCCCAGCTGATGTATACTTACGTTGCTTCCACTTTTTGGCTCTTAAGAGTAACGCGGCCATGAAGGCTCATGAGCAAGCTGTTGTGTGGACAGGGGTTTCTGGTTCTCTTGAGTTGCTGGATCACACGGTGACTCTAGTTAGCAATCTGGAAACTGCCAAACTGTCTTCCAAGGTTCTGCCCCCTGTTACATCACTGCCTTATCGTGAGGCAGGCCAGCCTTGTCCAAACGTGCCACCGTGTGTATTTTTAATTTGTGCCTCCTTTGTGGTGTGAAGTGCCATATTTGTTACAACATAAAAATGTCATTCGAAATTACTTATCATCAAATAAAATCAACCCCCTTTGAATGTGCCCGATGTCAATTATGTGGCTCAGAGGACCCCAAGACACCTCCCAGTACCTGCGAGGACAAGGGCAGCAGCCTGGCGTGTGTGAATTAAAGTCACTTCCCAAGTTTTGATATCAGAAACAATGCTTTTTTGATGATAATAATAAGTACTTTCCTTAATGCCCAGTGCCCAGTTACCCCAGCCCCCCAGCCACCTCCCCTCCAGCTACCCTCAGTTTGTTTCCTAGAGTTAAGAACCTTTAATGGTGTGTCTTTCTCTCTAATTCCATCTTATTTTTCCCTCCTTTCCCCTATGATCCTCTGTTTTGTTTCTTAAATTCCACATATGAGTGAAATCATATGATAATTGGCTTTCTCTGATTGACTTAGTTTGCTTAGCATAATACCCTCTAGTCCTATCCACGTCATTTGCAAATGGCAAGATTTCATTCTTTTTGATGGCTGAGTAATATTCCATTACACACACACACACATCTTCTTTATCCATTCATCTGTTGATGGACATCTGGGCTCTTTCCATAGTTTGGCTATTGTGGACATTGCTGCTATAAACATTGGGGTGCAGGTGCCCCTTCGGATCACTACATTTGTATCTTTGGGGTAAATACCCAGTAGTGCAATTGTTGGGTCATAGGGAAGCTTTATTTTTAACTTTTTGAGGAACCTCCATACTATTTTCCAGAGTGGTTGCACCAGCTTGCAGTCCCACCAACAGTGTGGGAGGGTTTCCCTTTCTCTGCACCCTCGCCTACATCTGTCGTTTCCTGACTTCCTTATTTTAGCCATTCTGACTGGTGTGAGGTGGTATCTCATTGTGGTTTTGACTTGTATTTCCCGGATGCCGAGTGATGTTGAGCATTTTTTCATGTGTCTGTTGGCCATTTATATGTCTTCTTCAGAGAAATGTCTGTTCTTATCTGCTGCCCATTTTTTCACTGGATTTTTTGTGTTTTGGGTGTTAAGTATGGTAAGTTCTTTATAGAGTTTGGATACTAGCCCCTGATCTGAGAAGACATTTGCAAACATCTTCTCCCGTTCTGTTGGTTGTCGTTCAGTTTTGTCAACTGTTTCCTTTGCTGTGCAGAAGCTTTTTATCTTGATGAAGTCCCAATAGTTCATTTTTGCCTTTCTTTCCCTTGCCTTTGGAGACGTGTCTAGCAAGAAGTTGCTATGGCTGAGGTCACAGAGGTTGCTGCCTGTGTTCTCCTCTAGGATTTTGATGGATTTCTGTCTCACATTTAGGTCTTTCATCCATTTGGAGTCTAGTTTTGTGCATGGTGTAAGGAAATGGCCCAGTTTCATTCTTCTGCACATGACTGTCCAGTTATCCCAACACCGTTCATTGAAGAGATTGTCTTTTTTCCATCAGATATTCTTGCCTGCTTTGTTGAAGATTAGTTGACCTTAGAATTGAGGGTCCATTTGTGGGTTTATTCTGTTCCATTGATCTGTGTCTGTTTTGTGCCAGTACCATACTGTCTTGATGATTACAGCTTTGTAAGAGAGCTGGAAGTCCGGAATTGTGAAGCCATTAAACTTGGACTTCTTTTTCCACATTCTTTTGGCTCTTCAGTTCTCTTCTGGTTCCATATAAAAAATTAACTTTGTTTTAACTTGTTTGATTACTGGTGAATTTGAACCTTCTTCATATGTATTATTTATATTTTTCATATGTTTATTATTTGTATTTCTTATTGAAAAGAAAAATCTGGGGCACCTGGGTGGTTCAGTCAGTTAAGCATCTGCCTTCGGCTCAGGTCATGATCCTGCATTTGGCTCCCTGCTCAGCGGGGAGTCTGCTTCTCCCTCTACCCTTCCCCCCGCTCATGATCTCTCTCTCTCAATAAATAAAATCTTAAAAAAAAAAAAACTGAAAAAAAAAGAAAAGAAGAATCTGGAAGTGCCTGGGTGACTCCGTTGGTTGAGCAGCTGACTCTTGGTTTTGGCTCCTGCTTTTGGCCCTTCGTGGGTATCACCTTGTCCTGAATGGCTCCCAGGCTCACTTGCCATCACACGTGTCTGATGGAAGCCCTTGTTTGCAGGGCCAGCTCCACGGGCATGCAACCTTGCAGAAGGACCCTGTTGTCAGGAGCCACCCCGCAACTGATTTAATGCTTTGCAGTCACTGTTCTGAAAGTCTTTTTTTTCTTAAGCTTTATTTATTTGAGAAAGAGGGAAAGCACAAGAAGGAGGGGCAGAGGGAGAGGGAGAGAGAATATCAAGCTGACTCCTCGCTGAGAGCAGAGCCTGAGTCGGGGCTCGATCCCAGGACCCCGAGATCATGACCTGTGGTGAAACCAAGGGTCAGACACTTAACTGACTGCACCACCCAGGAGCCCCTGTTATGAAACTCTTTATAATTTTTTAACAAGGGATCTCGTATTTTTAAGATTTTTAATGAAGATTTTATTTAAGATTTATTTATTGATTTGAGAGTGGGGAGAGAGAGGCAGATGGGAAGGGAGAGAGAATCTCAAGCAGACTCCCCGCTGTGCGCAGAGCCTAAGTCGGGGCTCGATCCCAGGACCCCAAGATCATGACCTGAGCCGAAATCAAGAGTCAGATGCTTAACCAACTGCGCCAGCCAGGCACCCCAGGATCTCGCATTTTTATTTGTCACTGAGACCCACCAACTCTATAGCTGGTCCCAATTGTTTGCTTTCTGCTTCCTACACAGGATAATATACTCCTTTAAAAATATATATTTATTTATTTAAGTAATCTCTACACCCAACGTGGGGCTCCAACCCCCGACCCCGAGATCAAGAGTTGTATATCTTCTGACTGAGCCAGCCAGGTGCCCCAAGATAATTACACTCCTTGACCTCAGGGTCTGTCCTACCCTCTCTGTGCCCCCAGGGCTTGGCAGAACCAGATGAATGAATGCCCAACATGTATGAATGAAATGAATGAACGAATGGATAGGAAGGAAGGGAGGCAGGGAGGGAGGAAGGAAGGGGAGAAACGAAAAAGAAAGAATTACACCTTGTAGAATAAAGTAGGAGGCATTTTCATGCAAACAGAGGTAGAAAGGGCATGCCAAGCATTCTAAGGGAACAGCATGAGCAAAGGCACTCATGGGTGAAAATTCCCCATGAGCAGAACCAGATGGCCTGAGAAATGTGGTTTCACTGACCTCAGCTGAACCCCCAGGATTTAGGGGAAGTGGGAGGGGTGGAGGTGATACCTGCTGTCTGGCAGGAGCTGTTTCCCTGTCTGTAGGCAGAGAGAAAGCCCTGGAATCCAGAAGAGGGGGTGCTAATTAGAGCCCTCACAGGGGCCTCTCCGGTCACTGGGGGGGTAGGAGAAATCAGTCCAGGAAGTTGAGGGGAGCCAATGGGACAGCTTGGCTCAGTGCCAGGCTTTCAAGCCTGGGCGATTTTCACGACTCCAATCAAAATGCCTTTGCCACCACTGGGCCAGACCTCAGGTTCTCTGACTCATGGGTCAGCACCACCCGCCCAGCAGCCTATGAGCAAAAAAGGTTCTCTGGGCCTCAAGCCCCATGGTGGCCCCCTTCTCCTGGGAACTGGAGGTCACCAGTGTCCCCAAACCAATGAGAGGTTGGAAGAGGCCCCAGGAGTGAGTACCCAGCTGCCGGGCAGAGAGATAATGGAGTTTATGGGTCTAGGGCTTGGCCCTGCCTGGCTGCAAACCCTCGAGGGGTTTTTACTGCCAATCTGGGTCCCTCTAACCCCTCCCCAGCTCCCACCACCCTCTCTCCTTCATTCCTGTCCTCCTGGCCACGGGGGCTTTCTTTCCAATGAGCTGGAGAAGTCACGCTCATTCTCGTTCCAGGGCCTTTGCCCTTGCTGTTCCGTGCCTGCAATGCTTGTCCCCCAGATCTAGCATGGCAGCTCCTGGTCATCAGGCAGGTCTCAGCTCAAACGCCACCGCCTCACCAGCGAACCTGTAAGCATCCTCCCCAGCTGGACGCGTAAGCAGCCCCTCTCAGCCTTATGACCTTGTGAAGGTTTCGGACTGCCTGGGCCAGCCTCCTAGCCCTACGATCTCCAAGCTTGGGCAAGTTCCCAAACCTCTCTGTACCTCTGGGTCTGCGTGCCCGTAGCTGCAACCACAAGGCCTGAACTGTGCGTGACACCTATAAAAGGCACCCCAGAAACATGTACCGAGGTAACCCATCTGCCTCTTTCTTTCCTGGTATTTTGCCCTTTTCCGAAGCTACCCCTCTGGCTGCAAGCAGGTGGTCTGTGAGGCAGGAGAGAACGCCCCCCACCCCCCGCCCACAGGGTGGAAGGGGAGGAAGGATGGAGTGAGTGGTGAATCCGTGGCCCCACGGAGGGCAGCCAAAGTCCAGAGGGGGGACCTGCCCGAATGACCCCAAACCGCAGTGTGACCCCCAGCTGAGCAGAATGGTTCTCGTGTCCTCCAGGACAACCCAGAAATGCAGAGAGATGTCAGCCATTCAAAGCCAAGGGGACAATAATGTCACCCAGGTGACCTGTGTGGACCCAGGACTGGGAAGCACAAGGGCCCACCCAGGCCTTAGCTCTATGTCAGTTCATCTCCCATCCCCAGTTGAGACAAAACTCATTGAGGAAAAAGAAAGTTCGATTTGCTCCACCCTTGGGTGCTGGCCGCCCATCATGCCTGGTGCCCAGCAGAACGTTACCTGACTGTTGCTCCCTGCTGATTTCTCTGCGCCTCGGCTGTCGTCGGTGAGGTGGGGGTGGTTTTGCTCCCATCCCAGGATGCTAGCGCAGGCTTGAGTCGTGAGAAAAGCTCCCGGGGACTTGCTGTGCCTCTCACTTACTCCTTCCAACAACTCTGAGGTAAGAGCTGCTATAATCCCTGTATGTTAACCAACTTGAATTTAAATAAAACCTGAAAAAACCCACAAAAAGAACGACTACGATCTCTGCTTTACAGTTAAGGAAGCGGACGCACGAAGGTATGGGTGGCCTGGTCTGAGGTTGAGTCGCTGGTGTGACTGCCGCCCACCAGGTCTAACCCCGGGCCCACCCCCTCATCCCTGCAGACAAGGCAGAAACACAGAGAACGCCCGTGTCCCCTAAACCACACACCTGGGCTGAAAGGGGCGGGGGACGTCACTGGGCACAGCAGGGACAAGACAGGGTGTGGATCCGCACTGGTCAGTGTGCCAGGGAGAGGTGCCAGACTGTGCCAGCCAGGGGTGTGGCTCAGCCCAGCCTGGCCCAGGATGGCCTTCGGAGGGCGGTAGACCCAGCCCCGGGCCACATTTGGCTATCCATCTGACTGACGTCAGGCGGCCCGGGTCAAGTGCCGGTTCTGTCTCTGGCTCTCAGGATGACCTTGGCAAGTCCCTCTCCTCCCAGGACCTCGGTTGTGCCGTCTGGCCCCAGTACAGATGAACCAGGGCTCCGGGCTCAGTGAGCCGACCATGCTGTAGTGCCCCCTGGTGGACAAACTGGTGCGTGCGCCAGTCTGCTCTAAAACCAGGACCCCCAGAATCGCCTCTCTTCACCCTGAGTGCATGTTGGGGACACCCTCAAGTTTCATTTCCAGGTCCCAAGAGGAGGAGGACGGTCCTGAGGAGATCTGGGGAGGCCAGGAGAATTCTCGGACGCTGGTTCTGCCCTCACTTGCCGTGTGAGTTTGTGCTCACCTTCCTGTCTGGGCTGTTTCCCTGTCTCTAAGAAAATCCTGATCTGGGAGGCGTAAGATTTGGTTTCCATCCTTTGAATGAGCTGTGTGAGCTTAGGCAACTCCCTGCCTTTCTCTGGACCTTCTGATGGGACCAAAGGGCCTCAGGACCTCTCTGGCTCTGACATTCGGTGGTCCAAGTGGAAACTGTATTTAGGGAGATGAAGAGGAGGTGCAAGGGACCACAAGGGGAGCTTCCTTGAGGGAAGGACTGCGTCCAAATCATCTCCCTGGGCGAATAGGAGTCCACGTGGCATTGAATATATTCAGGTTTTTTTAACTTGACATATTTATTGAGAAATTACTCAGTGCCAGACCCTGCAGTAGACAGTCTATGCAGTAACATACAACATCGACACAGTCCTTGCCCTTGAGGAAAAATGCACAGACTAGTCAAGGGTGCTGATTAGTAAGCAAACATTCACCTTCTTGTCTGAACAGGTAACAAGAGGAATATGGACAAGTCCTGGCCATAGCACTGTTGGGAGATGAGACGGCAGGGGAGGGGTGACACGAGTAGGGTTTTGAAGAATGGAGAAGAGTATAACAGGCACTGCGTTCTTTTATTTTTTAAAGATTTTATTTATTTATTTGTCAGAGACAGAGAGAGTGAGAGTGCACAAGCAGGGGGAGCAGCAGAGGGAGAGGGAGAAGCAGACTCCCCACTAAGCAGTGAGCCCAATGCGGGGACTCGATCCCAGGACCCTAAGATCATGACCCAAGCCAAAGGCAGACGCTTAACTGACTGAGCCACCCAGGCGTCCCATCGCTGCATTCTTTTAAAATTAAACAATCCCTCCTGCCATAGGGGCTTGTGCAAAGATACCGATCTTCTCTTCGGGCTAGCCCTGCCTTTCCCTGGGGAAAGAGGGCCAGCGAGTTGTGATGGGGGTGGGAATACCTAACCAATAAGCTGGGCTGCTCCTCTAGGTGCCCGGGGTGAGAACAGGCAACCCTCGACCATGATGAGCGGGGTGAGTGTGAGACACAGGGTGGGGTGCGGAGATGGGCTGAGGCCAAGGGTTAGAGATCTTCATTGAGCAATTACTAATAAAAAACGACAATCTCACATTTCAGTATGGAGGAATGAAAATAGCCATAATGGACCAGCCATGGGGATGGTATGTCCTGCCCTGAAATTTGCCCTTAAATCTCTTCCTTTCAAGTTTCTTCCTCTGCTCCAAGACACAAACCAGCTCAGACTTTTCCAGGGCAAATGGCTTCACCACGGTCCCTCCAGCCGTGGGGTCTCTCTTGTTGACAGCGTCCCATGGGATGCCTTAGGGTGGAGACATGTCTGCAGGCGCCAGAGCTGCCTTACCAGTTCACAAGAGCCGGTTGCTGGAGGTTCAGGAATTTTGTGAACCGGTTTTTGGACAGTCATTGTTAAAATTTAAATTACCTACATTTACAATCAAATACATGAAAATAAAGATAATACTCAAAACTCTTTACTTCCTCATGACTTTACGACATTTTACCATTATCTAGTCTCCTGCGGTTGTCCACATCCGTGGTATGTAAGGGAAGCTTGACCGAACGGTGTGCTGCTTCCGCACATCTCTTCCCAGCTCTGTGTTTGGTGATAACCACGTTGATAACTTGAAATTGGCCGAGGCAGGAATATTTACCACCCGGGAACTGGAAACTCTACACATCAGGGCTTGTTTTGCTGTTTTGACTTTCAAGAAGAAAGAAAGTGATGCACAAAATGTTAATAGCACAGACTGCACTGAAGGGCTGCCGCTCAAAGAGGTTTCAGCTCAATGAATACATTCCTAGGAGAGTGAGATAAAAGTGAGATACAGTGTCACAGTAGCTCATGTATCAGGTTTAATAACAATAATTTATTGGGAAAAGAGTTAGTAGACTGAAATGCAAACCCACTGCAAATTTCGATTGAGTTGCAACCAGAGACGGACTAGAGATACGAGACTTTGGCAACAATTAACAAAAGCATTCTGTGAGATCAGTTGCCTATATGGAATGTACAGTCAAGAGTTCATGCAGCGTGTTGTTATTTGTAAATTGTGTGCTACGCATCCCTTGTATCAGCAAAATTTATAATAAGTGTACATACATATATAATGCATGCCTTTGGAATTCTGAAGAACCAGCTGTCAAACACCGGCCCGCCCACCACGGAACAAATCCAAACCCAAACTTAATAAAGTCCTTTCCAAAGCAGATTTCCTCTAGGGCAAGACATGTGGTAGGTACTCCGAGAAGTGATTGCAGGGCGAAGAGACAGATGACCTCACGCTTCCATTGTGGACGTTTCCCCGACACAGGTGGCTCTGTGACTTTGAGGTCCGCCATTTTCAACAATGACAATAAAACCAACACATTCAGGGCCTTTGTGGTACTCCGTTTTCTTACATTTTCCATCTTAAGTGCCTCAAATAAGGCCATTTGACTACAAGTAACAGCAATTTCTCAGGCTCATTGAAACAAAGCAGAATTACGCGAAGTGCCCAGTAGGGGAGGCCGAGTGCGAAACCTTCCCCCGACTTCACCCTGCCCTTGCCCTTCCTGCTGCTCTTCTCTTGTGCAAACAGCAGTGAGGGTAAAGGCTTTGCTTTACAGTCAGCAAGTTTACCTGCGCTTAGGTCAGGGACTGGCCCCAGCCGGTTGGGCCGACCCATAATCCCCAGAGGATCTGATTGGGCCGCGTGGAGCAGGCAGGCACTCCCGGACCAATCCGCGTGGCCATGGGCGTGGAGCGGTGGGGGTCACACGAGGCAGCCGGGCCTCCGCGGGCAGTGCCACCGCGCGGGGAGGGGCAACTCTGCGGAGAAGGAGGGTGGGGCATGGGCCGGGCAGGCGCTCCGCGGCTCCCGTGTCAAAGGAGGTCACAGGTGAGGCCAGGCGATGCCCAGGACTCCCTGGCTGGGCGGATTTCTCCTTATTCCCATCCGTGAGAAGGTTTTCCGGGTAACAGGCCAGCACGTGCACTGTCCACTCTCTCACCACCTACACTGCTGTTACTGAAAAATGCCTCACTTACAGCATCGGGGCGCCTGGGTGGCTCGGTCGGGTAAGCCTCCCCCTCTTGGTTTCAGCTCAGGTCATGCTCTCAGAGTCCTGGATCCAGCCCCCAGTCGAGGCTCCACGCTCAGCATGGGGTCTGCTTTAGGTTTTCTCCCTCTCCCCCCCACCCGCCCCGCCTCTTTCTCTTTCTAAAATAAATTGACACTTTCGTCTGTAAAGAGGTGACACAGGTGTATGTCTCGCCCTCAGACATCTTCTAAATCCTGAGATGTCATACAAGACACTCATCTCTGTTTCTGCAGTCTGGTGACCATCCCGCGGCTCCCAGGGCTACCCATGGATCCCGGTAAACGTGTTGCTGCATCAAAATCACATCATAATCACATTTTGCCTTCATTTCGAAAGAGGCCCTGAGCTCCCAGGGGTAGGCCCCTGGACCACCGGGTCCACACTCCTGGTATAGAACCACAGCAACAACCGACAGAGCAGACTCTCTGGAGCCATTGGCCTGGGTTCAAATCCCGGCTTCCTTACCAGCTGTGAGATGTCAGACAAGTGACAACTTTTCTGTGCCTCAGTTTCCTCATTTGTCAATGGAGATAAATCACTGCCCCTACCACATATGGTTGTGACAAATGAATGAGTTTGTATTTATAGTGTTAGAACAGTGCCTAGCATGTGGTAAATGTTCATATCTTAAGTATTATTATTTGGGTATTATTAGCATTCCACTCTCAGCTGCACCCCTGCAGACCGGCATACAGAGCGGCTAGACGGGCTGGCACTGCCCTCTCTGTCATCCACTCCCAAGGCAGCAGGCAGGCTGGTGTGTGTAGGGGGAGGAGTTGTGTGGGGTAGAGGGCAGGAGAGAGCAGCAGCCCTGATAAGGGGTGAGGGTAAGGGCCCTGCAGGTGGCGGGTCTGGCCCATGGGAGAGGCCCCGGCTCAGGGAGAGGCTCCAGCGGCACAGGGGCTAGGGCAGTGGCGTGTCTGGGGTGTGAATGTTTGTCTGTGGGTGAGTGTGTTTCTGGCCGGATGTCTGTGGGACTGTGGGTCCCCCAGGGAGTGATTTGAATGTACTGGGGATGGGACCGACTTCAGGGACGTGCAGCCTGACAGTGCCTTCTGCTCGAAGGGCTCTGCTCTCGGTTTAATGCTTGGCTGTCACCGTCTCAGAAATTCTTAACAGTTTTTTTTTTTTTTTAAACAAGGGGCCCATATTTTCACTTTGCAGCGGGCCCACCAATTACCTAACCAGTTAAGGGTAGGGGCTATGTGTGTACGTGTCCGGATGTGTGTCAGGTCACACGGGGTTTTATGTGGATGTGTGTATGTGTGTGCTTGCATGTCTGGGATGTGTCTTCCTCTGGATGGGGGCCCAGAATGCTAGTCTCTGTGGGAATAACCTACCTACCCCACCCCCCACCCAAGACACCGGAAAGCCTCTGGCCTCAGTTCCCCCTGCACCCCCAGCCTAACCTCACACCCCCACATCAGGACCCCACTGTCTCTGCAAAATCCTAACCCCACCGCACCCTAGCCCTGCCCCTGTGGGAAGATGGGAAGAGTAACGAAATCACCAGTCCTGAGGAGAGGGCAGGGAGAGGAGAGGAAGGGGAGCCCACCTGGCTGCATTCATGCTGTGCACCACAATCTCCACCAGGTGTCACTGTGACATCTCTGCGTGCCCCCACGCCCAGGGTCAGGGAGGTGTCAGTCTCCCCACTGCCCCGATGCGGCTATTTCCTGCACCTCCTGACCAGGGCTTCCTGTGAGGAGAGGCTGACGCGGGTAGTCACGAGTCCTGCTTCTGGTCCTGGCTCTGCCCCCAACCCACTCTGGGACTTTGGACAACAGGTTGCCATTCTTGGGCCTTAGTTTCCCCATCTGTAATCCAAAGAAGTTGTAACCCCTAAGTTCCCCTCCGCACTTGCATCCTACCTGACCCTCAGTATCAGCCCTGCCTGTGACGGCCACTCCTGGCTCCACACAAGGGGACCCTCGCCAGGGGTCCAGACCCCTCCCCCAGTCTCTGACTCCAGACACAGTCACCGACTCCTGGATGTGGGAGCATCTGGTCCCCTTAGACTGATGGAGATAGTGTAGCCCTGAGAAGGGACAACACACACCAACTTATCAGCAGAGCCCAAGCTCCTGCCAACCCGCCCCCAACCCTGCCCCCCTCCACGCCTCTGATGCTGTGCCCACCATCATGGCCTCTGAGCCACAAGCTGCTGGGTCTCTCTGGGGAAGCTCAACACCCACAGCCCCGTCTCCACCCACCCCCATCTTCCCTCTGGCCACAACTGAGAATGGGCCTGAGGACATCCACATCGTTGAGCTCATCCTTCATTGTTCAGTTGGGGAAACTGAGACCCGGGTAGGTACAGT
The DNA here is from genome assembly GCF_002007445.2 of Ailuropoda melanoleuca. NCBI lineage: Eukaryota > Metazoa > Chordata > Mammalia > Carnivora > Ursidae > Ailuropoda > Ailuropoda melanoleuca. Next base: position 9,960,270 of record NC_048219.1, on the reverse strand, counting down.
GGCTGCTCCAGATCACGTAACCAGGTGGACCAGGGGCTTCCTGACCCAAGTCTCGTGGTTCCCCCTCAGTTCTCCTTGAGTCGGCACTTCAAAGCCTGCTGAGCCTCCAGAGGCCTGGCACGGGAGGACTCTCTCTGCGGCCCCTCCCTCTAGCCCAGGGACCCACGGTATGTTCATGGGTGATGCCGGCTCCCAGAGATAGAAGGGCAACCTGGGGTGGTGCTCTGCCTGCTGTTTGCCATAGCTGTTGGACACCCATCCCCACCCCACCCCTGCAGCAAGAGCAGGCACGGGTGGGGCAGCCAGGCCCACCGAGGAACAGAGATCCGCCTGGCACTCTTCACACTGGCCCTGCTGGCCCCCAGGTCCACACAAGCAGGGGCTAGGCCTCCTCTCAGCAGCCACCCATGCAACAGCTCCCTCTCATTTCTTTTATCTCTTAGACTTCCTCTAAACGTTTGCTTGACAACAGGACTTTCTGGTGTGAAAGTAGCTCACTTGCCCGCCTGCCCCTCGCCACCCCCCCCCCCCCCCCCCCCCGCCCCATCACTCAGATGTGGAGACTGCTTTAGAGGCCAAGGGATTTGTCCCAGGTCCCAGAGCAAGGCAGTGAGATGAGGGAGGCTTGCCTGGGGCCCAGCTGCATCTCCTTCCCTGCAAGGCTGCCTTTCAGATCTTCCCCTAAGCAGGGCCGGTGGGGGGGGGGTTGCTTCATGTAGGCCTGGAACTGGGGGCTCAGTCTGGGGTTTTCTGGGGGTGCCTAGGTGCTGCCCTATGAAGGGGACAGAGAAATGCCTAAGGCGCACCTCAGGAATCTCCCCCTCTGGGCCTCACTAGGGGGCGTTCGCTTCAAAGGGAACTCTAGACACCTCACCCCTCACTTTAAGCTCCTTATCTTCCCTCAGTCTTATCACGCTGCCTTTCCCCTGAAGTGGCTCTATCTACCCCCCAACCTTCTGGGCTCTTCTCCTCCCCCTCCCACATTAGCTCTCGGGCCCCACCTGTTTTACAGCAGTAGTAGCCTGGAAAGATGAACATGGGCCAAATGAGGGAGAAGGTAGGACAGGTAAATGGCTTAGCAGGACGGAGCTACAATGCTCCCCCTTCCCGGGAGGGGTCACGTGGTCACCTTCCATGACCCAACCCTCCTGGGCATTTAGCCCTGCACGTGCAGCCCAATTTCAGAGCCAGGACTAAAGTCTAATCTCCACAGCCACGTGGCCGGAAGCAGGGATAAGTGATCTCCCCCTTTGGGGTGGGAAGACCCTGGTCCAGAGTGGGGTGATGGTGGCTGGAGGCCCCAGGGTCACAGAACAGCTATGAGTCTGAGCCCTGCTTCAAGCACCCTTGACTCAAATCTAACCACCTCCTCCTGGTTCTGCGGGACCTGTTGTCCTACGAGGAGCTCGGGGCTGGGCTGCCTCTGAAACTCCTGAGTCCAAGGGGTATCTCTTCTTGGGCCACCTGTTCGTGAATTCCCTCCAAAGCCAACCTTTCTGTTCCCGGGGCCCCCATGCCCTGCTCCCAGCATGTCTGCCTCAGCTAAACCATTGATGTCAGGGACGGAGGGTGGATAGTCCCAGCTGCCCCAGCCATATAGCAGCCCCCACATGGGCACTTCGGCTCTCCCGGGGCATTCGGGCAGAACCTGTCCCCAGAACATCCCCTTCTTTCAGAAACTGGAGACAGCTCCAGACCTCACTATGTACCAGGTTCTATTCTAAGATTTGGCACATTAGCTCACTGTACCTCGACCAGGTGACGGGGGCACAGAGAGGGTACGTAATCTGCCCACGAAGCTGGTAAGTGGTAAAGTGGGACTTTAGCTCAGGAAACCTGATTTCAGAGAGAGACTTTTAACCACTGTGTCAGGGACCTCCCATCCCCTGATGGCCATCCTCTCCGTTTTCCAGACTTGCAGGCAAGCCAGAATAATGACCATGTTTCCCCGTCTCGCTTGCAGCTACATGTGGCCCTGGGCCTAATTTCTGGCTGAGAGAGATGTGTGCAGCTTCCAGGTCATGTCTTTAATTAGGAGAGGTGGGTCCACCCTCCTTTCCCTTGCCTGCTGGCTGCTGGCATAGGTGAGAGCCTGGGACAGCTGCCACAGACTCCTAGCTGACCAGTGCGCAGTCCAGCCCCCACACGACAACCAGAGAACTCTTAGCATAATCTAAGTCAGATCTTCATGCTCCCCTTCCCAAGCCCTCAATGACTCCCCATGGCCTTTGGAAGAAAGGCCAGCCTCCTTGATGGTGGGCAAGGCCTTTTCCTGTCTGGCCTGAAACTATCTTCCCTTGCCACTTTTATCCTCTGCCCTCAGCCCAGATCAATCACCAGGAAAATCTCATCCTTCCTTAACTATCTCTTCTTCCTCTGCCTTCCCAATTTCTCACCCCACACCTGGCAGACTCCTATGTAACCTTCAAGAGTCAGTCCAAAGGGTACCTCCCACGTGAAGTCTTTCCTGACTATCGTGGCAGAGTGGGCAGCTCCGTCCTCTGGTCTGCAGTCCATGTGAAGTCTGCAGGGGGGACAATGATAGCCTTTCTGTATTGTCATCACCTCTAGACACATTCACCTCTCCCCTCTCTCTGTAAGGGTGGGAACCAAGTTTAGGCCATCTGCTGGTTGTCAGTACCTAGCACAGGTCCAGGCACCAAGCCCGTGGCAGTCAAGTTCAATGAGAGAAAGAGGAAGACAGAGAATATCTGTGTGTGCATGTCCTGAGCTGGCTGGAGGCCCAGGCCAAGGAGACAGGGAGGGCATTTAGAAATAGCCACATCCCTGGGTCCAGACCAGGCTTGGTCCCCAGATAAACTGACCTTGGGGGAGATGGGGGGGGGGTGGAGACCAAGGGCTATGACTCAGGAAGCCCTACTGACCTCTGGGGTCTGCTAGCCAAGGCAGATGGGCCCTGCCTGTAAGTGGACAGTCCTGGCACTTGGGCCTCAGTGACCCTCAGTGACCAGTGAGTATTTCAGGCTAGGGCTGAGCAGCACCTGCTTCCTTGGCCCCACAGCTTGTAGGGCAAAGGGGAGCCTGCCAGCCTACCCACTGAGGAAGCGACAAGATTGGAGCAGGGATGCTGGAAGAGTCTGTCCTCTCCTGGTTCTTGCCCCACCTCACCCTCTTCCCCACTTGGAAGTTCCCTTCCTGAACCAAGTGCCAAAGCTTGAAGGACTAAAGGGCTCATCTGCCCCAACCTCCTGCCATGGAACAGGGGTCACTGAAAGGAAGAGACTGGCCCAAGGTCACAGAGCAAAGATTACCACGGGGAAGGGCAGTGTGGAATAGTGGTAGGCTGTACAAGATCTGGGCTCAGGGTCCTGGGTCCAAATCCTGGCTCTCATCTGTAAATGGGGAATGGGAACAGAAGTGCCTGCATTAGTGGGTTACGATCAGAATTAGAAGCGTTAAAGGCTGGAAGCTGCTGAACCCAGTGTCCAGCACGTCATAAGACAGCAATCATTGCCTGCACCACACTGCAGTGGCGTCCAGGTCAGTGTGAAGGCTCCTACCCCCACGATCTCATGGGCTCCTTCCTCCAACCTTGAAAGGTAGGCATTACTACCTCCATCATGCAGAAAAGGAAAGAGGCATGGAGAGACTGACTGGTCAAGTTCACACAGCTGGTATCACGTGTCCTAAATGCCCTGTCAGTGGTCTTTCCATCTCCTCCTCCTGGCTCCTGACAGCTCATCCAGTGACTCGTCAAGTGGACAGAGTGACTGTGCGTAAGCCCATCCTTGGTTCCCGATGCTCCCCTGGGCTCTCCTTACCCCAGCACTGAACAACCCCATTGCTCATCTGACATCAAACCCCCCTGACTCTGGTCCCAGCCTTCTAATCTCTTGGTTTTCTCACCTCCCACCTCTAGGAGGGCGACGCTTTCACCATAGGCTCCAGTCCTGGTCCTCCCCAAGTCCACCCAGTTCTTCCTGTTAACAGCTCCTTCCTTTTCCTATCTAGTGTCTTTGTTTACCACAGAGCCCACAGATGCTGCCCCCCCCCACTGGCTCCAGCCAACCCCAAGATCCCAGGTCCAAGAAAAAAAAAAAAGCCAAAGCCAGCCTGACGGCCTTGACTGTGTACCTGCTTTCTGGAGCACACCTGGCCCCAGACTCCCGAGTCCAAGATCCATTCTCTGCCAGGCCCCCTGCCAGTGCTTGCCACCCAGCTCTCCTCACCTAAGGACACACAGTGGTCACCTGTCCCCACCAGCTATGCTCATCAGGTCTCCTGGAGCTGCCTGACTCTTTCCAGAACCTTGAGCAAGCTGTTCCTGAATGAAGGATGCTCTGGGGAGTGACCATTGAACCATCCGTTGGGTGCCAGGTCACATGGCGCCTGAATACGCCCCAGACCTCAGGGTGGAGTGAGGTGCTGTTTCGTGAGCATTAGTTTTCCCCTTCTAATTATACTGCATTTAATCTAATATTAGCTGTCCTTCTGCAGAGGCAATTTTTCATTTGAAAGAGGAGCAGTGGGGAAGGAGCCAGGGGCAGCCCCAAGTCTGGGATCTGGTTTGATTACTTCCTGGGCTGGAGCTGTCCCTAAAGAGAGTTACTGTAGGGGCACCTGGCTGACTCAGTCGGTAAAGCATGCAACTCTTGATCTTGGGGTCGTGAGTTCAAGCCCCACGCTGGGGGTAGAGCTTACTTACAATACTCCTCCTTCTCCTCCTCCTACTAGCACTACTAATTTAAAAATAAACAAAGAGAGCTACAGTTGCGATTCTGGCTACACCTATGTGCCCAGAAGGGCAATTCTCACATGGGAGCACTTGGAGCCCCACCACCAAGTGGAAATGAGCCAGTCTCATGACCCTCAGGGACGGCGTGAAAAGGAGGATACAAGACAGGATACTTCGGCAGGAGAAAAGAGTCCTAGGAAACCAGGGCCAGGGGCAAAATTTTCAGAGAACACTGAAGAGGACAAGTGGTTTTCTTTGCTCTAGAGAGACTGTCTGTCCACTCCCCAGATCCATTCCAGGCTCTGTACTAGGCTCTGCGGACATGGCAGCCAGCCACACCAACGGGGTCCCAGCCATCGCAGGGCTTCCAGTGTAATAGGAAAGGCAGACTCGGAGCCAAGTGGACCACATGAAAGCAGGGCCAGTGCTCTAATAGGGAGGATGGATGGGACTTCTGAAGCTGAAGAGTCAGCAGGAGTAACTAAAGTAGTAGCGGCTAGGGAGGACGAGTACTCTCGGCGAACACGAGAGGCAAAGAGGACCCCGCTGGAGATACCAAAGGGCAGAGTGGCTGCAGGGAGGAGGGCTTGCAGAGGCAGGCGGGGCTGGGGCCAGAGCCTGGGGGGCTGTGGAGGGTAGAAGAGAAACAATTACCCTTTGTACTGCATTCCCAAGCTTATCCTACCTTATCTCCTCAGAGTCCTTGGGAGGCTGGCTGGGTGGGAATTGTGACGTGCTTTTTTTCAGATAAAGAAATATGGACCCAGAGAAACAGTGACTAGCCCAAGGTCACACAGCTGGTCTGTAAGGTTCAGGATTGCCAGCCAAGTGAGTCTCACTCCAGAGCCCCTAAAGCTAGAGAGGAGATAGATTCACTCACTCACTCACTCATTCATTCATTCATTCATTCATTCATTCATTCATTCATTCATTCATTCAGAAATCCATATACTCATTCGTTCATCCAATATTCCATATGCTAGATCACTCATTTGTTCGTTCATTTATTCATTCATTCAATATTTATTCATTTACGCCTACTATCGGCCAGCCACTATTCCTGGAACAGGATTTCAGTAATAAATTTGACTAATGAAACAGATGGAGCAAGGCGGAACAGTTTGACCTTTACTCTGCCAGCAGGGAGGACAGCTGGTTTCTGGGAAAGCAAAAGTGCCTGTCCCACCACTCTGAGCTGGCCCCTCTCATTACTGGGCAGAGAGGGCCATTGTTCTCCTTCCAGGGAGCATGTGCCACAGGCAGCAGCTTCTCAGAAGCAAACTGGTGTTGAGTAAATCCCTATCTTTTAAAACCATCATTTGTTCCCTCAGCCTCGGAGTAGCTAGAACTCTTGGGGAACGAGGAAGTGATTTCCTAGTGGCAGAAAGAACACCACATTCCTGCCACAGTGGCTGCAATCCCCCTACCCAGTGAGCTCAGGGAGGGCAGGGGCTGTGGCTCTCCCCTGGATCCCCACTGAGCCCAGCACAGTGTCTGGGCACAGGAGGTGCTCAATTAAGATTGGTAAAATGGGTGGATTATTTAAAGAGAGAGAAAGGGAGAGATGTGGGAACTTCTGTGCGGTCTCTGAAGACACTCAATGACCTAAGTGAGGAGACAGACTTGGATCCTTTGCTATTAGTTCAATGTCTCAAAGGGCCTTAGCTCATTCATGTGTATCTCTGGGACAACTGCCCTGGGAAGACCCAGAGGGAGAAAGGAATCACCCTTCAGTGAGTATTCGTGTGTGTTAGGCTTCCATATGTTAGCTCTTTTAATCCTCATGTCAACCCTGAGAGTAGATGACCGTCCTCCATTCGGGAGGAAAGGAGAGGAAGGGGAAGGCACTGGCTCCAAGTGGCTAGTGAGTATACAGATTATTGAATGAATGAATGAGTGAGTATATGGAATACTGAATGAATAGATGAATGAGTCAATCAGTGAGTGGATCTATCTCCTCTCAAGCTTTAGGAGCTCTGGAGTGAGACTCACTTGGTTTGGGATGTAGAACCAGGCTTCTTTCCAAAGATGCTGCTTCTGAACCCATCATGAAGCAGGGGAGGGTGTGGAGGGTGCAGACAGAAGGGTTAAGAACTGGATTCCACGGCAGAGAGCTGCACCACCATTACCATCCAAAGAAAAAATTCCCAGTTGCAGGTACTGGGGGTGGAGTGGCATGGGGGCAGTCAGCATCCACAGACTTAGGCCCTGAAGGGGCAAGGGGGGGGTCTCTATGTCCCTGGGTCAGTGGAGGCTCCAGCTCAGCCTCTTTGGCCTCTACCTCCCACATTTTTCCCCATGCCAGCAGTGTAGCCCCTATTGGAGGCGTCCAGATGGCAGGGAGGGTCCAGAGAAGAGCTGGAGATGCTGAGTAGGCCTCCCCGAGCTCCCCCGGCCCCGCCCCATGGCCCCATGGATCACCCGGTGCGGCTGGCCCCTCTCATTGGCTCTCTCATGGTTACTCAGCTCTCCTCTTCTCCATCTTCCCAGCCTGTGGTTGCCGTGGAAACACAGAACAGTGACATCACCACAGAGCCACAGAGCGAGGGCTGGGGAGATGCTGCTCTTGGCAGGGACTGGTCCTGCTGCCTGGCAGATGTTGTATTCACATCTGGATCTGCCAAAGGCAGGGAAAGGGAAGAGCTCAAGCTCCCTCCCCTTGCCCCTCATTCCCCAAAGGCGGTAAGTAGAACAGGGCAAGGAGGATGCAGGTAGTGAGAGGGATGAGAAGCTGTGCACACTTGGGAGGGAGAAGAATGAAAGCCCAGGGGAAAGCAGATAGGATGTGGCTTAGGAGTCAACTTCGGTGACCCTGGTCTGGGCGTGGCGGGGGGGGGGCGCGGAGGCGGGTAAGGCAGCAAGGCTAGTGGGTCTCGGCTTCGTCTCCATGCTGCTCAGCCAAGGCAGGGCCCAAGAGAGGGGTCAAAAGGACTTGCTGGCAGTGTCCCCCTTGACCCATCCCGAAGATTTCTGCAGCCCCTTCCTGACCGTGGCAGCGGGTTCTATCTAATCTTGTCTTGAAGTAAGAAAATTGAGGTTTAGAGAAGCCAAGCAATCTGCTGTGGGGGGCCCAGCAGGTGAGGGGCAGGGCTGAGAGCAGGTTTGAGACTCCTGCACTGTCCGTGGATAATAGGAATGGTAACAGCGGCGGCGGGGAGCATGAGGTCTTCCATGCTCAGCACTTGAACCCCAAACACCTCCAAGGGGTAAATACTGTCATTACCCCCATTTTTACAATGGCTTAAGTGAATCGCCCACGGCCACACAGCGAGTACCCCAGGAAATCAGAACTGGCACACAGATCTACCTACCCACAGCTACCTGCCCCAACCCCAGCTCTCCCCGGCGGCATCGTGAAGACCATGGAGGGAGACAGCTCTGGCCCCTGGGTCTCCAGCTACTCAGTCCTTGAGAGAGGAGGTTCAGTGTCTAAAGTTTGTGACCTTGACTTAGAAACCATCCCACTCTCCTCCCTCCCCTCCCCTGCACCTGCTCCGGCAATGAGGTCAGCAGGGCTCCATGCCCAGCCCTAAGGCCTGTCCCTGCAGCTTTGGCAGAAATAGGTCCCTGTCTTCTGGCAAGTGGACCTGCCCCAAAGAACCAGGAACCGGGGCAAGAGAGGGCTCTTCCTCCCTGGCTTCTTCCCAGAAAGTCAGAGGTAGGGGCAGCTGTTTTCCACTTCCACACGGAGAAACAGAGGCCCAGAAAGGACGGTTGGTGGGTAATGAGCTGACGGGACCCCAGGGCTAGTGTGCCCGTGGCTCCTAGACTCACTGCCCCCCCAACCGTGGCCGTCTGCTGGCTAAGGTTGTTGGGCACCACACCCTTATGCAGAGCCTCCCATCTGATAGGCGTTCCGTTCGCTTATCCCTCACTTCCTCTGGGAAGTCCCCTCTCAGAATCACACCAGTTTTGTGTCGGTCTACCCAAAAGTGATCGATGTGAGCATGTTGTCACTCGTGGTTGTCTCTCCCTAACCTAGCCCAAGGGCTGGCCAAAAACTAGGCGCTTTAACAACTGCTGGTTTAAGAAATGAATGGGCTCCTCCAAGCTTCAGTTTGCTCATCGGTAAAACAGGAGTAATGATAAAACCTACTTCGCGGACTTTGTTGTGAAAGTTCAACGCGAAAATGCACTTAAAGCCCTCCGCATGAAGTAAATATCAATACCAGGTGACCTTACTATTAAAAGCGCTTTGTAAAGTGGGAACCGCACGGGAGCTCTTTCAGGCAGGTGAGTGACGTTCTGTGGAAGTGCAAGCAGCTTGCGGGAGTGCAGAGGTCAGAGAAGGGCGGCAGGTGGAGAGCTGCCCCGGGGCCTGTAATCGCTGGCTGGAGGGCCAGGATTTCTGAAGGAGGGGAGGGGGGAAATGACCTGATGAAATGCTCAGAGCCCCGCGTAGAGGTCAGAGGAGCCCGAAGCGTTGGCAAGGTGGACGGGGAGGGGCACTGCGGGGCGGAGAGGCGGGCGCAGGAGACATTGCACAGGGAGGGGCGAGCACGTGCGGGGCGGCAAGGGCACGGCTGCGGGATGGGTCACGCTCTCGCCCCAAGCAGGCAGAGGGAGGGGAAGCTTAGCCGCCCACGGTGCCCCTGGTGACTCTTCCCGCCACCGGCGAGTGGGGAGTGGCGGGAGAGCGCGGCTTCCAGGGCCACCTAGACCAGCTTGCAATCTGGGCTCCAATGACCCCTCGCCTTATTTCCGGCGACCTTGGAAGTGCCCCGCTGAGCCTTGGACTCCTCACCTGCAAAATGAGGACCAAGATGCCTGAGCCACGAAGAGTCAGCCAGAGCTTTCCCGGCGCGGGCATCAGCCCAAGGGCGTTTCCTTTCTCCTCTAGTCTCTCATCTCTGCTCTAACCCCAAGCTCGGGTACGCTGGGGGACGAAGATGTCGGTGGCGCGCGCCCCACCTCGCGGGCACCGTGCCCCCAGTTGCTTCCTTCTCAGATGGCGAAGAGCGCCTTGAGGCCAGAGAAGGGAGCGGGTCCTGCCAGCGCGGGGCAGGGACTCGGAGGCCGGGCCCCCGCGCTGACGCAGGCGTGCCCGGCGCCACTGGCTGCCCCCTCCCCCTCTGCGGGTCGGGGGATGGGCTGCCAGCTCGGGGCGGGTGAGCGCCAGCCAGAGGCTTCCTATTTCGGGAGCTGGGGGGTGTGGGCCACGCCTCACCACGTGATGCAAGGGCTATTTAAAGCGGCAGCGCGGGCTAGGAACCGTGGGTCCCGGAGTCCTTGCACGCTTCTTCTGTAGCCTCTGCTTTCTCGGCCTAGCCCAGCCTCACCATGGTGGACGCTTTCGTGGGCACCTGGAAGCTAGTGGACAGCAAGAATTTCGATGACTACATGAAGTCAATTGGTGAGCGCGACTCGGGGTGCTGGGCTAGAGAGGGCTTGGCCGCGTGCGCAATCCTGCACAGCGTTCGGGCGCTGGCTAGTACCCCCGCACGCCTGCTGCATCCCTCTTGCTCAAGGTTGGGGAGCAGGGGGACGCGGAGAAGGGGGCAGCCTGGCCTAGGGCACTCGAGGCCTGTGGGAAGGAGGCTTTCTGGTCTGAACCTGGCTAGAGGGATTCACAGGTAGGGCGACGCAAGGAGGTAAGATATGCCGGTCGATGTTGGGGCACGGAGGTGCTTTCGAGGAAGAGGGGTATACACAGTATCTAGAGAGAGGTGGGTTTGTATAAAAAGAGAGCATCCATCCCAGAAGGTGGGAGACTAGCTGGAAGAGGAAAATGCAGGAACATGGGTGGTTTAGGGATTGTAAAGTGTAAATACAAAAGGGGGAATGGGGCGGATGGGGAGTGTACTATGCTGTAAAGAAGCAAACTCCTTGGAGGAGGGAGATGGGAAGAGAGCGGAACAGCGGGAGAATGGGATAGGCAAGATAGGGGCCCTGCACAGATGGCAACAACCCCGGCCTCTCCATGCTGAACTAGAGAAAGAATGGTTGCTGGAGGATGCGCTCCCTCTCACCATGCGGTCTCTGACCTTGTCCTGCAGTGGTGTGTAACCAGGCTTTAATCACTGTCAGTGAGCCTAGTGGTAGGGTGGGGCAAGAGGACCCATCACCTGCTGGCTCAGCCACTTGTTGGGGAGGGGTCTGGTGGGGAAAACCACTGGACTTCGGAGGTACAGCAGGGTCCTGGAGCAAGGCCAAGATCTGTTAAAGGCAGGGAGGGTCTTTGGTTTAGGAGGGTGTGATTGTTGGGATGGGGAAGAATAAAGATTCAGTCTTTATGCCTAGGGTCCTTGGAGATCCCCCATGCCTTGCCCAGTTTGACAGATGGGGAGATTGAGACCCAGAGAGAGTAGAAACCGGTCAGATCAATCTCATAGCAGAGCTGATACGAAAACCTAGATTTCTAGATGCACAACCCAGAATAGTTTACACTATGAACCCCGGGGGTGGGAGTGGTAGGAACTGCTTAGCTAATGGTTGACTTCAGCCCTTCCCCTCCTAGGATAGGCTTAGATGGAGAAGGTGGATACCCTTTCTCTTAAATCCCCAGCTATGAGATTATCCTAGTCACCCAGGCTGGGACAGGGAAACCAGAATATTGTTCAAAGCTGAGCTACATTCCATGCTTTCCTACCAGGGAGAGGGGGCTGATTCTGGCAGATACCCAAATACGGGGTGGAGGACCCACCTTTCCCCTCTGTTCCTAACCCTTTCCTAAAATAGGGACCATAAGTGTTGGCTCTTGAGGCTAAAGTTCTCATGCCCCACCATAGTATGCTGGGTACTATACCCACTGACTGTAGGAAAGTAGCCACTCTTGGAGCAGTGGGCCCTGGGCAGCTGTTGGGAAGTTGGGATGCCCAGGGTTAGCCCCTCCTCCCAAGCCTCCCATAGCAGACATTCCAGCTGAAGATCTTGTGTCCCTGAAGTGAGCTGCAACATCCTTACCACACTTGTTCCCTTATTTTGCCCCAAATAAGGGGCAAATTTGGGCTACAGGGCTGAGAATCTATCCAGTCTGCTTTTCTCCATACACAGATGGAAAGGATGAGAGGTCCATGGAGGAGAAAAGACCGTCCTCAGCTCTCTGTAAATAGTCTTCCACTTCATTAGCCCCACTTTCGGTCTCAGTTTCTCTTGGCTCAGTCCCCCAGTCACCCCACAGTTGTTTCCTTTCTCAAACACACCACACCTCTGGGTAGGTCCTAAACAAACAGAGCTCCTTGTATGGTGACAAGGCCCTGCTCGCTTCTGGGGAGTGGGATCAGCCTGACTCACTCCGATAGCAGGGGCTAAGGCCAAGTCCCTTACTGGCCAGGCAGGGCAGAAGTTGCCCTCGTCCCTCTAGTTTTAGACCAAGGGTCCTCAGGGGGCAGACAGACCCAGCCTAGTTAGTACCTGTGATCACAGGCACACCTGCAGGCCTCAGTGCCAGGAGGAAGTACCTGCCGGGAGAATGGCCCAGGAGAAGAATGAACAGGTTTTGGAGCCTAGATTCGTATCCCGGTCCATCACTCACTCTTTGACTTTGGGCAAGTCACTTCCCTCCAAGCCTAATTTGTAAAGTGGGGATAATTAACCCTACTGTTCAGGGCTGTTATAGGTTATGAGCATTAAGTGAAACCCATAAAGGCCATGGGCTAAGTATCTTGCTTCCAGCAAGTGCAGTGTAGCTGGCACACCACCTCCCCACACTGGGCTGTTCCAACCTTGCCTCTGCCCTGCAAGACAGCTCACCACTGCTGCTGGGGGCAGAAGGGCAGGCAGTCGTGATGGGAGGTTGGAGGCAGAAGGCCAGATCTCAGGGAAGCTATAACCTGAAGGGGTTACGGCTTGGCTGGAGTTCTTTTGTTTCACACTCTTGCAGGACACTCAGGGAAGGCTTTGCCCAGCACCCAGGGAAGCCGTGCTTCAGTCTGAGGGGGTCCCCACAGGGCCTCAGACCAGGAGCCAGGAGATCTGGATTTGAGTCCTGACCGCACTAGCACTCAGGCCTCTTCTAAATCTGTACCCTGAGACACACACTCCCTTCTGCCTACCTCCTACCTAGGTCACGGAGAAGAGGGTTTGGAAAATATTTTGCTGCCATTCACGGGGGACAAGTGCACGACTGCTTCAGGGCAAAAACTTCCAAAGATGGGAAATGCCTGTCCCTCAGGCTTTGGAAGGCAAAGTCCACATTTCTCTTCTTTCCTCAGCCTGTGGCTAGAAAGCTGCTCAGGTGCCCTGGAAGGGAGCCCTGTGCTCCAGCCTCAGGAGACAGTATAGTTGAGCAGTTATGTGAGCTCTTCAGTCAGCCGGTTCTGGGTTCGAATTCCAGACCTGCGACCCTGGGCTTGAACCCTCAGTTTTTGCATCTGTGAAGTGGAGATAATAGTGTCATGCTATAGAGATGCTATTAACTCCACAGGGAGATAGGAAGGGCTGAACACGATAACACACGTTCAGGTCTTACCACACAGAAAGTAGCTTGTTCTAATCTCAGATCTGCTACGACTTGCTGTGGCATGCCTGTCCCTTAAACTTCTCATCTGCCCAGTGAAATCAGGTGTTGCTTCGCTGCACAGAGCTAACAAGAAAACTGAATTTAAAAAACAGCCAGAGTCTCTGAGAGTTCTCCTACTCCTCTTCCCTCTGCCCACATCCAGGCCTGAGAGTTGTTCATTGAGGTCCTTGTACCCTGCCTTTCCACTCCACTCATGATCCTAACCTTCCTCCTGCCCTTAGGTGTGGGTTTTGCTACCAGGCAGGTGGCCAACATGACCAAGCCTACCACAGTCATCGAAATGAATGGGGACACTATCATCATAAAAACACACAGCACCTTCAAGAACACAGAGATCAGCTTCAAGCTAGGGGTGGAGTTCGATGAGACAACAGCAGATGACAGGAAGGTCAAGGTGAGTCATAAAAGGGGGTCTGGGGATTAGAGATCTTGAAACTTGGTACCCTATTATTGTACCCTGAGGGGCAGGTGATTTGGGGGGATTGAAATGAAACAGGTGCAGAAAGCCTGTGCAGTGCGGGGATGTCCCAGGTGCTAGGAGCACGCCAGCATGTCCTCATGCTTTCCCCTCTCCCTCCATGGGGAGTATCCGGCGCCTCTGGGAGTGGGCAGCACAGAGCCAGGGTGTTCTTCTGACCTCGGTGTCGACTCCAGCTCCAGCTGGGTGATGTTGTGCATGGCATTCAAGAGCTCTGGGTTTCTTTCCAATCCATAGACGGGAGAGTTATGTGGCCATGGCTGTGACCTCAGTACTTTAGGAACAATGCCCAGGAGAATTCAGAGCTCTTCCCAGAGTGAGCAGGTCATTCTGGCCTCCAGCAGCAAAGGAGGCAGCTAGGGACAAAAGTTGGAGACCTACTCAGATGCCTGAGGAACTAGTTCTAATTCTGCCAGCCCACAGGCAGGAAAAGCTATGTTCTGGATAGGGCATTGTCTTAAGGTGTTTGTACGTTTTCTCACCAAGCCTTAGCCCCTCTCCTCCCAAGGAGGGAGGGAACAACTACCTCCAGTCTCAGGGCTTGTCACCACCGTGTGGTGGCTCTGTCTTTGCTGCTTGCCTCAGGCCTCCCAGCCCCTAGGCCAGGCATGTCAGAGACAGAACTAAGGGACTTTGACCTCTAAAGGGAGTCCCTATAGCAGTATCCTCCAGCAGACCCTATCAGTTTGCCCCTCAGCTGTTTCTGCTTCTTCACAACTGCCCCAGGAAAGACAGGATAGCGTCTGGTCTCCTTGTGGAGGAAGCTGGCAGCATAGCTGGGATGGTGCCCAAAGATGTCATCCTACCTTAGAGAGAGGTGGCTGCCCTGTCATATGCGTCTGCCTCCTTGCCTAGCCCACCTTTTTGAGGGACAAGAACCCTAATTAAACACAGTGCTCTGGGATGCCTAAGCTAAAAATAATCTAAGTAGGCAAAAGGCTTGGGGGATGGGCATGAGGAATAAAGTGGTAGCAAGGATGCACACCCTTCCTCATGCAGCCCCAAACAAACACAGCCTTCTCAGACTCTCCTCCTGAACCCTGCTCAGCCAGAGTCCCCTAGCCTGACCTAGACCCCCCGAATTCCTGAAGAAAAGAGATCCGGGAGAGCTGCCAAATGAGAACCAGCTGATGCAGGCCGGCAGAGCCCAGAAGACTAAGTGGGCATCTGACCAGGGCTTTGGAACACTCCAAGGGCACCCAGTCCCTGGACCTGGCAGTTGCTGTCGACTTGTCAGCTGAAGGGGCCACATGCTGTAGACCAAGAAGAGAGAGGAATACAAAGTGGGAAGTCTCATTTTCCAATGCCTTCCATCCCCAAGGTGTGTTAGACATTATGTGTGGTCACTACTGGGCTGGAGAGCCTCAGGACTCCTCCTCACCGATCTTCCCCAGAGATGTCGGACGGTACACGCCCGTCTCTTAGGGACTCTAGGGCTGTGGGTATCATGTAGTGGATGGGATAAGTGCCCATTCTGAAGGCTAGTGGCATTTCTCAGAGCCAGGCTGTCTGGCTCACCATACTGCCTGCCTCTCCTTACCTGCCCAACGCCTGAAGGCCTCAGCCAGGCAATCGTGGAGGAGAGGCTGGAGGTGCACAAGACAGCCTGTGCGGCTAGGTTGGAAGTAGGCCACCTGAGCTCTGGTCCTGGCACCACCATTAGTTTGGGGCAGAGGTGGAGTCCTCTGTGGCCCCAATGACCAGACACCATCTTGTCCCTCAATCCTGGCTCAGATCATAGCTCAGGCCTCTATCCTCTTTTCACAGTCCACTGTGACACTGGATGGAGGCAAACTTGTCCATGTGCAGAAGTGGAACGGACAAGAGACAACACTTGTGCGGGAACTAGTTGATGGGAAACTCATCCTGGTAAGACAGACAACTTTGGAGCCTCCCCCGTTGGTTACCATTACTGCCCGTTCAGTCAAGCCTGTTGTGAAAGCCAGGATCTTCCCCTGGGATCAGTGGAGGGTAGAGGCAGGGCTGGGGTATTAGATGGGAATATTCTGTGTGGTAGCTTTGGACTCACAGAGGTCTGGTTTCAAATCTCAGCTTACAGGCTATATGACTTCAGACAATCCCTTCTCCAACTCCCACTGTAAAACAGGCATTAACAACACCAACCTTGGGGGCTGCTGGGGTGGCAGGAGACCGTGATGCAGACCACAGAGCATCACAGAGCCGAGGCAGAGGGCTACCGACAGGGGCTCCACAACCTTAGTCTACTCCTCTGTGTTGCCAACTTGCCCCACCCCAGGAGAGGTAGAAAGCAGGGCCACATTGGATCCCAGGCTCCTAGGAGAGGCTCCCCTCTCCTCCCTGGGACTGTGCTGCCACAGAGAAAGACTCTGGGCAGGGACAGACTGGTGATGGTGGGGCAATGACAGTCCAGTCCCTTCTACCCCGTTCCAGTCCCACTGCCTCTCAGTGTCTTGCATGCCTGGCCTACTGCAAGCACCTGACAGCCTGGGTAGGAAGGGACAACCAGGCTGGCACATCAGTCTGTTTGGGGACAAACTTGGGGACTTCACTAGAAGAATGTAGCCATGACTGAACACCCCCAGATCCGGGGCAGAGGTAGCAGCTTCTGTGGTCTCTGCCTCCTGACTCTGTAGGACCTCAGGTTTTCGCCCTAGCACCTTCACTGCAGACCTTGTTGGGTCACTGTAACCTGCTCCCTTCATTCTTGCATCACCATGAGCAGGGTCCCTGCACAGTTAAGAATGAGGTGTCTAGCTTTGGCATGTGATACGCAGGACCAAATACTCACTGGGCAATTGGACTATGGCGAGGCCATGGGCCTGGCTCTACGATGCCAGGCTGGAAGGATGATGGTGGCTCAAGCCTCTGGCTCTGGCACCACCCTAAGTCAGGAAGGAATGGAGAGTTAATAGCCTAGGACAGCCCTTCCCCAAGAGTCTCTGGACATTCTTATTCACCTATTTGTCTGCGACGAGCCAGGCACCATCTTAGGCACTAGAGGAATGGTACAAGGAAAAGAGAGAGACTGCCTGGGATGCTGACCGAGTCACTTCCCCTCTCACAGCTCATCTTCCCAAAACTCTTAACAGAGGAATTAAGTGCCTAACTAAATGAAAAATTTGGTGTAAGTATCAGAAAAAAAATACAAAAAAGTACCTGGCACGTACTAGGTGGTCAATAAATGAAGGCTACTGGGATGAAGGTAGAGGCTCTTCCCATCAGAATGGAGACTGCCCTAGAGACCTTCGGTGCCCTCACCCCTGCCCTAATCTGGCTCTGTCTTTCCTTCCAGACACTCACCCATGGAAGTGCAGTTTGCACTCGTACTTACGAGAAAGAGGCATGACCTGCCCGCTCCTTCACTGTCTTCTCCTCTGCCAATCGGCTAGCCCTGGACTCAGCACCAGATTGCCTCATTTTTTTCCTCTGGGATTTTGTATAAATCCACCTTGGTTCGGTTGGGGAAATTCCTCTGGGGTCAGGTGGCACCAGCCTGGGTCCACTTCCGACTCCCACTGTGTATGTTTGTTTTTTTAACTGCATCCGAAGGGTGCTCTAAGGTTAATAAAGCAGAGCCAAGGTCACCAAATTGCCTTTTTGCCTTTGGTGACATGACTCTGAGAGTCTCGGTTTCCCTGTGTGTCGGAGAGCGGGCGGAAACGACTGCCTGAAGGTCACTCAGAGACAGCACGGGATGAGACTGAAATGGACGGTCTCGGGGCAGTGGCAGCTGGTCACCTGACATGCACAGTAATAAAACAGCTGTTCCTACACCTTGCCTCCACACTGCTCCTCCGCACGGCCACATGAGCTAGTCCATAATCCGTCAGTGGCAGGGCTTCCCCAGGCTCAGCTACTGAACTGTCACCTCAGGCCCATCCTGCGCTGTAGGCCCTTGGGTTTGGAAAGTTGCTCTTTGTGGGATGCTGTGGTCTCTCTTTCCAGAAGGTAGGCTCAGGACACAGGATGCAGGCTTGTGCCTTGTTGGTGGGAGCCAATGCCCTCTGGCCAAGATGACTGCTAAGCTCCCACCTATGCCCTGGACCAGTCATGGTTACAAATTCTTACTGGTTCTCTAATCAGCTCTGGGGGAAGAGGTCATCTAATCATTACAGAAGAGAGGGCTTATAAGTGATCTCCTAAGAAGGCTGTGACCCGTTGGTGCCTCTGGCTCTGTACCTCAGCTGGGCTTCTCTCCAAGGTCTGAAGTAACATATTAAATGTTTTTCTGTCAACGAGTGCAGATTCAGTAACTTGTAAGTCTGTAAATTACCCAGGAAGAGGGATTATAGCAGTAAGAACATTCAGCAAGTTTGAAACCAAACACACTTCCATTTAGTGCCAGGAATTTAAGCAGAGACCTGAAGTGGAACCAACTGACTCACACAGTAGTAAATACAAAGTAAAGCAATGATTTTGGCTTGAGCTATCTGGTTCAGTGGTCTGGCAGAATGTCACACACAAGCTCAGTCACTGCAAACAATGGTTTTCTGGCTGTCACTTGTAGCATGGTGGAATCATGTTAGGGGAATGGAAAAAGTGAGCACCACTTCTTACCATGTTCTCCCTCATCCTGCCGGTCTCCCTCGGCCCCTGTGTTGGATGCCGCAGGGATCACTCACCAATCAGCCCAGGGCAGACCCAACAGGGAGGGGCCCATTCCTGTTCTCCAACTACAGCCAGACTTGCCTCCACAGCAGTACCTGTGGCTGCAGCCTGGACTCCTGTGCAGGAATCTGGCTCTGGCAGTGGCAGCTGGAGAGGGTAATAGGACCTCCTGCCGAATGAAGGACTGAGTGAATGAATGGGTGAGCTGCAGGGGTCACTTGCAAAGGGACCAGGAATGATAAGTTAACAACAACTCAGTCAGGCAGATGCTCTGACATCTAACTCCCAAACCTGCCTGCTGCACGAGGGGAAGCCATCTCCCGCGGGCGCGAAGTCAGTGGGGTGGGAGGCCATACTCGCACTGAGTCTTTCGGGGAGCCAGGGCTTCAAGGCACAAGGCCCCTGGTTCCTCCTCCTCTCAACCACCCCCCTCTCCACTCTCACTCCTTGTGCTTCTTCTTGTGCTTCTTCTTCTTCTTCTTCTTCTTCGCGGCCTTGCTGTCTTTTGATGTGTGCCTTGCCCTCTTGCCTGTGTCGCTCTCAGAGTCTGAGCTGTCAGAGTCAGACGACTTCCTGTCTCTATGTTTTTTCTTCTTCTTTTCCTGGAAAGAAAATGTAAAAGCAACGTTGTATGTGTACATTTGCTTTAAAGTATCACGGCATATAATCAACAGGGTACCATTTAATAAATTATAAAGCATTAATTAAATTACAATTCAGTTAGATTTTAAAAAAAAAACCAACCAAGCATCCTTGCTTTTATTTTTAAAAAGCACGGGACATTAAAGGTGAAAGGAGTCCTTAGAGGTCACCCAGTCTACCTGGAGACAGTGCCTCATATGCCCAAGGTCACACAATAAGAAGGTGAGAGCCCCAGGACCCTGGACTCCTGCTCTGGTTTCTAGCACAGCCTGCTCCCCGGGAAAACAGCTGCCATCAATTAGTAAAGCTCCAGCTGCTGCCCTTGCTGTGTCATCTCCAACACAACAACCTTGTAAGATTATAATGATAAAGAGAAAAGATCAGAAAGAACTTTCTCCAAACTATAACCACCACACCGTGCTGCCAAAGTAGTAACACAAACTCACACAAAAGATGGGAGGCAGATTCCTAGGCTTCTGGGGGGGGGGGCTTCAAGCAGTTTTAAGCAATGCATAACCCTTTCCTTGAATTCCAACTGCTCAGTAAGGCTTCTAAGGAGGAGAGACTAAGGGAGGAGAAAGAGAAGGAGCTGAAGAGCTGCGGCTCCTGCTCCCCCCTACAGGCTCCCAACCAGCCTGCAGAGAGCTGTGTGTCTGAGAGCTACATCAGGTCTCAGGAGCCGGCTGGGAGAAAGGAGGGACAGAACACAGAACCAGCGTTAGACCCAGACTTGAGTTCTGGCTCCGCCATGTCCGATTACTATTCTGTAACTTAGGGCAAGTCATTTTATCTCATGAGGCGTATTCTCCTCACATGTAAAATGGAGATGGGAAGAGCACCCATGCCGCACATTGTGGTGAAGAGGTAATGAGGTAGGATCTGCGGCTCAAGAAGTTGAAAGCCACTTGCCCCAGATCACACAGGCAGGGGTGGGGTTTGTGCACAGATTGGACGACTGGGAATCTCCTGAGCTTTCCTCGGAAGCTCACGGCTGGCCCCTCCTCCTGCAGAGCAGTGGCAGGCCTCCTGGTACGGTGGTCAGCGCCAACGATTTTGGAATAAGACAGAATAAAGTTCAAATTCCAGCTGCCACTTAATAGCTATGTAACTTGGAACTTGTGAACCTCAGCTTTCTTTTCAGTAAACTGCAAATAATAAATACTTACTTCAAAGGATGCTACGAATATTAAACAAGATAAATACTAATTACTAGGCACTAAGTGCTTGATACACAGCAGGCACTCTGCATAGCTCCAGGTATTATTCTGTCATTTCAGAGAACTCCCAGGATGTTCTGACAGTCTAGCCATGTATCCACAGCAGATGAGTCAAAGTTCTGAGAGGAGATTAGACCGAAATTCTTTCTTGAAGTCTCCAGTGGAGTGGGAAGAGGGGAACAAAGCTTCTCAGACCCCTATTACCAAGCAGTAGGAACCACAGCTGGGGGCAGTTGAGAGCTGGCAAATTGCTGGTTTGGCTTATGGTGCTGCACCTTCTGGATGACAAGATCATAGAAGCTCATCACAGGATATAAGGGCTGGGTTGCCTCACCAGGTTCTGCCCCTGAGGTAGGGCAGGGTCCTGGGAAAGTGAGGACGCACACGTGGAGTCTGGCACTCCTCCCCTCATAAATAAATGAGGAAGGAGAGCAGGAATACTTTTTTACATCCAAATAGCACTTTAGTTTATCAAGCTTTTTGCATCCTTTATCTTATAATAATAATCTGGCAAGGCCAAAATTGAGGAATTATTATTCCCATTCTATAGATAAGGAAACTACAACTCAGAGAAGTAAAGTGAGGTGACCAAGGCTCAGGTGACAAAAACAGTGTGCTTTCTAACTCAGAGTCTGGCATTATTTTACTTTCCTCCCTCTCAAAGATGCAGGCTCAAGAGGAGGAAAGAGGAAAACAAGTCATAGGCTGTGACGTGGACTCCAGCTAGAATAAGAAGGAGTTGGGGGGAGGGGTCGGTGGAATGGCCTTCTAGACCTCAATCTCTGAACAAAGAAAAATCTAGTCCTCCAGCAGGTGGCGTCGATCACTTCAGCAGTTGGGAGTTGGGACAGGGGAGAAGATGGAATGCCAGAGGTGACACTAGCTTCTGATCCCTTGACTTCATTCAAGGGGGAAGTAGAACAGAAGATAAAGGATAAAAAAAATGACCCTGGGCGTGAGCCGCAGGCAGACAGGCCAGGAGGGGCATGGGAAAGAAGCCACTGCTCAGAACTGCTCCCCAGGAAAAGCCAATGTCTGGTGACAGCAGCTGGCCCACCCATTTTCTCTCATTCTGCAACAGGTTAGCAGCAGCCCAGCTTGAGAAAAACAAAAACTGAGAAAGGGGTATAACAGCAGCTAACATTTATTAAGTACCTAATTTTCCAGATGCTGAGCTGGGCACTTTTGCACACATCTCTTCTACCCTTTATAACAAATCTATTCTGTGGGCATAATTATCCCTGTATTTTCAGGAAAGAAAATGATAAGTTCAGAGAGGCTGACTGAGACAAAGTGACTTGCCCACATGGTAGAACCTGGATCTGACTCAAGCTGGGTCCCAAAGTGGATGTTCTTTTTAGCCCTGTCTGCATTACAGGCAGCACCTAACTTAGCACCTCCCAACCAAAAGGCACTGATTCTGGCCCAAAATCAATCAAGCAAGCATTTATTCTTTATCTATTCTTAAGAATTACTCTTGAAAAATGACTGATTCTCAAACTTAGAAGTTCACTGGGTAAACTTTCGGGAAGTATGACAGAGTGTAATTCCTGGACAGAATTTACCTATAATGTACCAGTTAGTTTACCAGAGCTTGGAAAGGGTAAGACCAGAAGAAAAAGGTCTATCAATCAACTCACAAATATGTATTTAATTTTACTACCTGCAAAGCACTTTACAGAGCCACAGTTGCATACCGTGTTGCTTAGAAGATAAGGAGAATACACCAATTTTTAATAGAATTCAGAGTACCCACTACCCCACTGAGTGGTGGAGCCTGGCACCTTTCCTCCAAACCTAAGCCAACCTCATCAAACCAGGGAAAGAATGACTCCTTGTAACTATAGAGTACATTCATTCAACAAATATTTATTGAGTACCTTCTAAGAGCCAGGAATATCTTTAATTAATCTCTCTTAAAATAGTTGAGCAATGTCAGAAAACAGGGATAATAGAGCCTTCAAGAAACAAATTATTTAAATCAAAGATAAAAACTAATTAAGATACTAGGGAGTCATGGCAGTAATGTAAGAAAAGTACAAAAACCATGCCATTAACACACAAGGGAAAAATCCATCAGGTCTGAGGAATCTGAGGTTGGCTTCATGAAAGATATGTAAGGTGTTACGCTTCTGAAGCATGAATATGGTCTTGGCAGGTGGAATGGTTGTGGTAATGCTGATTCAAGAAGGGAAGTGGAGCCTTCCAGCCAGAGGGAAGACAGAATGAGGCAAATGCTTGAACTATCTTTCAGGGAGCGACAAATCACATCCTGTGTAGCTATTTACTAGGCACTGGATCCCATCCCTGCTCTTGTATTCAAAGCCATGGATGTGAGGATCGTCTTCTCTCTCCTGTATCATTTCCCCCTCCTCCCTGGCTTATCACCAATAAACAAATACATGACAATAGTCCCCATTGAAACAAGCCTCCTGAACGACTTTAACCACACTGTCGCCCTACCACTACTATGGCTCTTGTCCGAGTTACCAGCGACCTCCTCAGGGCCAAATCCATGGTCCTCGTGTACTTGATCCATCGGTCGCATCTTGACAGTCCACCTTAGAACACACTCCTCCCTAACTTCTGCCACATTCTCTTACTTCTCTGCTAACATCCCTGGCTGCACCTTTTCAGTCTCCTTTGCTAGTCTGTCCTCACCTTCATAACCTCTAGAAGTTGGGACCATCTGGGGCTCAAGTCCTCAAAGCCCTGCCTCTCCCTATATTTACTCGCCAGGTGATCTCATATATTTACTTAAATGCCATCTGTATGTACTGACTCTCAGATTTGTATCTCTTACCGGGACCTCTCCTCTGAACTCCAAACTACACATCCAGCTGCCTCTCCTGGATAGGTGCAAGTGGATATTTGACAGGCTGTTACCCTCCAGCTTTCTTTCCCATCTTCATAGGTAGCACCTCAAACTAAACCCCGATTGCTCCCCATGCCCCTACTTACTCCTGCATCCCTTCTCCTCTCAACTTAAATCTTCCAGTTACTCAGTCCAAAAACTTTGTGGAGTTATCTTCAACTATTCTCTTTCCTACCTTACATCCAATCCCTCAACAAATTCTGTTAGCTTTGCCTTCAAAACTATCCCCACTTCACCTCCCTCCTCACCACCTCCAGCACCACCATCTTTTACCTGGATTATTAATATTGTTTACTAAGAAGTCTGCCGCTTCTGCCTTGCCTTCTGACTGCCCAGTTTCCACACAGAAACCAGAGTAATTCTCCTTAAAGGGAAGCCAGATGACATCGTCCCTCTGGTCAGACTTCTAACGACATCCATCTCCCTCTAATGGGACAGCTGCAGTCCTCATGTTCTCCTACAAGGCCCTTCGTGATCTGGTTTCCCCTGACTTCCTCTCTTCTCACTGGCTTCACTCCAGCTATCCTGGCCTCTTTACTGTTCCTTAAAGAAGCCAAGCTCATTCCCAACATCTGGCTATCGCACTTGCATCTGGCTATCGCTTGCTGAAATACTCTTTCCACTTATCAGAGAAGCTTGCTTCCTCTCTTCCTCCAAACATCCACCCAATGACGCTCTGAGAAAGGGCTGCCCTCACCACTCCATGATGGTGAGCCACCTCTCCCCGCTACCCCCATTCCAGCACTCCCTATTTCTCATAATCAATTTTTCTCCACAGCATTCATCACTACTTGGCATATTAATATTATTTTGTATTTGCTTACCAGTTCATTGTGACCCCCATTAGAATGAAAATGCCATGAAGATAGGGACTCTACGTGTTTTGTTCACTACTGTATCTGCAATGACTAGAACAGAGCTTGGCACATAGACACTCTTTTAACAAGTGAGGTTAAAGAACAGTTGTGTGTGGCAAGGAACTGGTCAGAGATGATGCTGGGACTGTGAAGAATCTTCAAGGAACTCAAACTTTATTCCATAGAAGGGGAATTACGCAAGGCTTGTCAGCAAATTATCCCGGACAACTCTGTTCTATCGGAACAGGCCCAGGACTAGCAACCTCTCTCTCTCAGACAGGCACCTGAAGAAGTTCTCTGGACGAGAGGACAAAGCCAGCATTGCAGCCAAGGGATGACATTCCTAGATCTGTCCCTTCTATATATAGTACAAGCAGACAGTAAATACAGTAGCCACATGAGAAGAAAATTATATTCTGGATCAAGTATAGCTAGATTTCACTATAATTAGTAGGCAGCCTGATCCTCAATGTATGTGCTTTCTCATAACATAGCACTTAGCAGAAAGATCCATGATGGCATATGATAAGTGAAAGAAAGAAGCCAGAAAGGTACAGACCACAGATTCATGGAAAGATTACCCAGGGCTTCACTACGAAAACCTCTATTCCTATTTTGCCAACCACTTCATATCCCATTTCCATTTTCAACACACAGTTTCCTCTTGTTCTAATTATGCCCAATAAAAATGACTTACAATTTTCAGGCACTTGG
The DNA here is from genome assembly GCF_002007445.2 of Ailuropoda melanoleuca. NCBI lineage: Eukaryota > Metazoa > Chordata > Mammalia > Carnivora > Ursidae > Ailuropoda > Ailuropoda melanoleuca. The sequence continues at coordinate 9,935,740 of NC_048219.1, read as the reverse complement.
ACAAAACCTGTCATGGTACTGAATGGATATACAGGACCAAACCAATGCATACTCGGTATCTGGACAGTACGTGCATTCACTACGTGTATGTTTGATAAAAAGGTGGGGGCCTCAGGGCTACAAGGATCCCATGCTCCTGCCCCTGTTCCCTTCATTACTACCTTCCAGCAGCAACAGGAGTCAGTCTCTGTTACTCTCCCAACTGAGGGCAGGTCTCACTGAGTGAAGGAACCTAAGGAGCTACAGATAGCAGAGCTTATGGATGCTGTCTATTCTAAGGCAGCTAGTGCATGCCTATTATGTGCCAGGCATTATGTGGAACAGGTGACATCCTTTCTTTATCATGGGCCACTTCCTGGCTTCCCAACATGCCTAGCACCTTCTCCTTTACATTAGACATTCTCTTCACCAGACTGCAAAAAAAAGTGGGACAATGAAGCAGTCTAGTAAAGAAGCAGACGTGAGAACCCAATAGCCCATTTCTGACTTTTTGGTTCCAGTTCTGAGTGGCCCAACCATACTTCACTTCCTGTTGCTGGATTTCTATGCGATCTAATAACTCCCTTGGAGTGGGTGTCTGTCCTTTGCCCCTAGAAATACCTTATGTGCTCATCTTTCTCCTTATGCTATTAGTTGCTTGAGTGTAGGTGTTGTGCATAACCTTTAATTCATGTGACTTGCCTATCACATAGGCCTTCCAAACACTAAGCATTCCTGCTACCCACTAACTTATTCGGCACTATGGACTGCTGAAGGCATTTCCCTTCAAATGAACTTACTTAGTTCCACATGTGGTTCCCAGAGCCAACTAGTGCTGGAATGGGTATCCGAATCTGTAACTCTCACATACCCCAAAACATCCATTTCCAGTAGAAGTTTCCATTGGTAAGGAAAGCCAATCTATTAGAATCAAAGATTTAGAGGGTAGGGGCACCTGGCTGGCTCAGGCGGAGGAGCGTGCAACTCTTGATCTCAGAGTCATGAGTTTGAGGCCCACATTGGTCTTAGATATTACTTAAGGAAATTAAAAAAAATTATTAAAAAAATATGTAGAGGGTAAAAGGAAACAGATAGGAGGCCTAGAATCTTGGTTTACGGTTGTGAACAGAAACAGATCCATAGGGAGAAAAAAAAAAGAAAGAGATCAACAGATAACATCAAATAGTCACTAAGGGTAGCTGGCGACAGAGCAAAACTGACCTTATGAGTCCTGATAAGTCAAGCACCAAACAATGCACAATAGACATGTATGAGGTACTCAGTACATATTTGTTGAGTAATTAATTGGAGCACTAAGAACACAGGGCTAGCAATCTGAAGGCCTGGCTTCTTATTTTAACTCTATCTCTGATGGTTGTGTAGCTTCAGGTGAGACAATTTTTCTTCCTCTGCATTTTCCTAATATGTAAAATGGAACAATAACACCTACTCTGGCTACTTCATAGGAGTATATAAGGATAAAACAAAATAAAAAACATGAAGCTATTTTATAAACCATCAGCACTGAACAAATACAAGGCATCAAAGATCATGAAAGGATTAATAATGAGGTGAAAAAACAATGATGCTAGATGAGATCTTGGTAGAAAGGGGGTGGAGGGGATCAAGGGGGAAGTTTTAAATGTTTCAACTCCCTAGAGCACTTTTTAATCAAAGACAACTCACGAGTTAGAAGTCCAAATACACATAGGTACTTTAGAAAATAATATGGCATGATGACTATTACTGCCATGGTTCATCAGACCATTCCTCTACTAAGTGAAGAGCGATGACAGGTAGGACAACAGGTTGACTAAGCAGCTCATACACAGCCTCATACCTAGCAGATCCTTAATAATTGTTTTGGTGAAATGAAATACATATTTCAAAGCAGCTTTAGAAACAAAGCAATAACTAATTGCATCAGTTGTATTAAGCAGTGCAAACCAACTTAACCAAAGACCCACAAAAGTAAAATATCCAGAAAACCGCTTTAGGAGTCTGACAGATACCGTTTACTCACTGAAAGGTTAAAAGAGAAATAATCATCCTTGGAACATATAAATAGAATACCTGTTAAATATCCAGCTCTATTAAACAGTCAAATCACCTGTTTGTAGACATGATCTTATATGCGGAAAATCCTAAAGATTCCATAAGACAACTGTCAGAACTGATAAGTGAATTCAGCAAAGTTGTAGGATACAAAACCGAAACCCCCAAATCAGCTGCATTTCTACACACAACAATGAGCAATCCAAAAAGGAAATAAAGAGAACAATTCCACTGACAATAGCATCAAAAAGAATAAACTTAACCAAAGAGGCAAAAAGACTTGTACACTGCAAAACACTGCTGGAAGAAATTAAGACTAACACAAATAAATGGAAAAATACACATGTTCATGGATTGGGAGACTTAATATGGTTAAGATGCCAATACCACACAAAGCAATCTGCAGATCTGATGCAGCCCTATCAAAATCCCAATAACATTTTTTGTAAAAATAAAAAAATCCATCCTAAAATTCATCTGCAACCTCAAGGGGCCACAAATAGTCAAAATAATCTTGAAAAAGAAGAACAAAGTTAGGGGACTGACCTTTCCTGATTCCAAAACTTACTACAAAGTTAGAGTCATCAAAATAACAAACTGAGGGCTTCAGAGGGGAGGAGGGTGGGGGACTGGGATAGGCCGGTTATGGGTATTAAGGAGGGCACATATTCATGGTGCACTGGGTGTTATACACAAATAATGAATCATGGAACATTACATCAAAAACTAAGGATTTACTGTATGGTGACTAACATAACATAATAAAAAATTATTATATAAAAAAAAGAGTCATCAAAATAGTGTGGCACGAACATAAAGACAGACGTACAGACCAATAGCATAGAGTAGACAGCCAGAACTAAAACCTCACATATATGGTTAAATGATTTTCAATAATGATGCCAAGACCAGTCAGTAGGGAAAGGACAGTTCTTTTGAAAAACTGGCACTGGGAAAACTGAAAATCCACATGCAAAAAAAAAAAAAAGGAAAAAAAATGAAGTTGGAGTCACATCACGTACCAAAAAAACCCTCAAAATGGATCAAAGATCTAAATGTACGAGTTTAAACTACAAAACTCTTAGACGAAAACAGGGGAAAGCTTCACGACATTGGATTTGACAATGGTTTCTTGAGTATGACACCAAAAGCATGGGAAACAAAAGGAAAAAATAGGTAAGTTGAACTTCAACATTAAAATTTTTGTGCAGCAAAACACATGATCACGAGAATGTACTTAAGACTACCATGAAAAGCCATACACTTCAAAGTGGCTAACATGGTAGTTTCAGGTGTGTTTTTTAAAAATGCAAATCTAGAATAAAAACAGGCACTATCAACAGAGTAAGGCAATTCACAGAATGGAATAAAATATTTGCAAGAAGTCACGTATCTAATCAGGGATTGATATTTAGAATATATAAACTCCTTGAACCTAGTGTCTACTTAAACCCAGTCTCTGACCACAAAGCCTCTGTTTTTAAGCATCAGCTACTCATAGCTGACATGCACTGGGCTGTGCTGTATGCCACCACGGTGCTCGGAGTTTTACATGCATCACCTCATCCTAACAATCTTGTGAAGTAGATGCTTATTATTCTCATTTTACAAATAGGGAAACAGATTCAGAGAAGTTAGTAATTAGACTAAGTTCCACAGTGAGGAGGTGGCTGAGCTGAGATCAGAACCCAGGCAATGTGTCTCACAGCCCCGGTTCTTAAGCGCCACTCTCTACTGCCTCCCCAAATCCCTCCACATCCACTGACACAATACTACATAGCACTGCAAATGAGGACTACAAGACTGTGTGGCAAACATGGAAAGATGCTTATGACAAAGTGAAAAAAACAGGAAATAAAACAGTATGTACATTTTTATTGTATCCAGGTAAAACATGCATCTGAAAACAGCTGGTAGAAAAAACAGTGCCCCACCAGTACAGACCCTGGTCATTAGTGAGGTTATGGGTTGCTTCTCTTTTGTTGTACATTTCAATAATGAGGTTATAAATAGTGGAAACTCCCCTTTTCCCTCTCTAAATCAGGTCCTCAGACCTCCATGAAGAAGGCTCTAGAAACACTAGCATGAAAAACAAAGGTATGTCCAAGCCCTGTGTTCAAAAATAAGCAATCCTGCAGGCAGCATGGGTCGGGGTTGCCTCTGTGAGGGAGCTGGGCTAAATCTGGCAATGCTGAAGGTTTGCAGAGGCCTCTGGAAGGCAGTGCCTGAAGTAGGTAGGGGCTTTTATAAATTTCTATTTCTTTGGTTCACAAGAGAATAGTATCAAACTAAAATAATATCCCCAACGCTCTAAATCAGTGTTTTCCAAGTGCCATTCCTATAATATTGCCACAATTTTTACTCCACGTGTTTAAAAACTGCTAATTTTTTACTTTAAAATTTTTTTTAAAGATTTATGTATTTATTTTGAGAGAGAAAGAGAGACCACGCATGGTGTGGGGGAGGGGAAGAGGGAAAGGGAGAGAATCTTGAGCAGACTCTCCACTGAGTAAGGAGCCCAACCCCACAACCCTGAGAAAATGACCTGAGCCGAAATCAAGAGTCAGATGTTTCACTGACTGAGCCACCCAGGCATCCATTAAAATTTTTCTTAAAATTTGATTTCTTTTTACTTTAAGAAGTTTTACTTTAAAAAAACAAAAAAGTTTTACTTAAAAGGGAAACTTCATAACAACAACTATAAATAGAAAGCCTGCATCCCATGCTTAAAGTAGAAGGTAACTATAAAAATAAATACATAAAAAAAAAAAACCACAATGCTTTGGCCAGATATATTTACTGCCTGCTAAAAGCAGTAGCTGGTGGGGTTAGACAGTTTGTTTTCACAGGAGGCAGTTTGGATTTTATTTTAAGTACAGTGGAAAATCACTGAAGGATTTTAAATAAGAAGACATGGTCTGACTGGATATCTTAACAACCCTCTTGGAAAGTTTTTTAAAAATTAGAAAAGACACAGAAGAGCTGAACAACTGAATACCATCATCATCTACTTTTACCTAAATGACAATTAGCAGACACTACACCCTAAGGGAACCCCGGGCACTATTGGTAGGAATGTGAAATGATGCAGTCACTGTGAAACACAGTACAACGGTTCCTAAAAAAAAAAAAAAAAAAAAAAAAAAAAAAAAAAAAAAAAAAAAATCAGAACAGAATTACCACATGATCCTGCAACTCCAATTCTGGGTATATACCCAAAGGAACTGAAAGCAGGTCTTGAAGAAATATCTGTACAACTATGTTCAGAGTGGCATTATTCACAATAGCCAAAAGGTGGAAGAAACCCAAGGGCCAACAACAAATGAATGGACAAGCAAAATGTAGTGTGTACACATAATGAAATATTATTCAGTCTTAAAAGGGAAGGAAAACGACCCATGCTATAACATGGATGACCCCTCAGGATAGTTTACTAAGTCATAAAAAGACAAATACTGGGGATGCCTGGGTGGCTCAGTCGGTTAAGCGTCTGCTTTGGCTCAGGCTCCTTGCTCAGTGGGGAGCCTGCTTCTCCCTCTGCCCGCTATTCCCCCGCTTGTGCTCTCTCTCTGACAAATAAATAGTTAAAAAAAAAAAAGATGATGACAAATACTGTGTTATTCCACTCATAGGAGATACCTAGGTAGTCTAAATCACAGAGACAAAAGTCATGTGGAATTGTCTAAAAGTTCTAGATGTAAGAGACTCCATTTTGAAGCTCCATTTTCCTTTCCAAACTGACGGACTCTTGAACTGGGACAGAAGTGGCAATTGTTGTACAAGCAGTTGCTCATAACATTCCAACAGAGCAACTGGTATTTGGATCATATGAGGACAGTGAAGGTAATTATTACATGCCAGTGACAGTTTCACTTGATAGCACTGATAAAATAATCAAGAAGATAGGCACCAGAAGTGGCTCAGCCGGACAGCACCAAACTAGCAGGGTCTGTTCTGCTCTTCTTCATCTAAATCATGTAATCACCCCACTCCTTCTCTCTCAGAAAAACCCCTGGCTTTCCCTAAATGAGTGAGACACATCTGTGGTCCCCCAATTGCAATTCTGAGACCCCAAATAAAGGCCTTTGTTGTTTTTGAGTTTCACCTCCCTTTCTCAGTTGATGGTAGAATGGTGGTTCCCAGCTGCCAGGGAGGAAGAATGAGTTAGCGTTTAACGGGGACAAAGTTTCAGTTTTGCAAAATGAAGAGTTCTGGAGATGGATGGTGGTGATGATTGCACAACCATCTGAATTTACTTAATGCCAAAGAATTGCATACTTAAAAATGGTTAAGGGGCACCTGGGTGGTGCAGTCAGTTGAGCGCCAACTCTTGGTTTTGGTCCAGATCATGACCTCAGAGTGTGAGATTAAGCCCCACATGGGGCTCTGCACTCAGCACGGAGTCTGCTTGGGATTCTCTCTCCCACTGCCCCTCCCACTCATGCTCGCTCTCTCTAAAATAAATAAATAAATCTTAAAAAAAAAAAAAAGGTTAAGATGGTGGGTGCCTGGGTGGCTCAGTTGGTTAAGCATCGACTCTTGATTTTGGCTCAGGTCATGATCTCAGGATGGTGAGATTGAGCCCCTGAATCTGGCTCCTCGCTCAGCAGGGAGTCTGCTTGAGATTTTCTCCCTCTGCCCCTGCCACACACACACACATGTGCACGTGCTCACTCTCTAAAATAAAATAAAATTAAAAAAAGAATGGTTAAGATGGTGGGCACCTGGCTGGCTCAGTTGGAAGAGCACATGACTCTTGATCTTGGGGCCATGAGTTTGAGCCCCATGTTGGGTGGGTGAAAAAATCATAATCAAAAAATCATAATCATAATAATGAAGAGAATCAAGCACTGAGATAAATAAATAAACCTTAAACAAAAAAATTTTAAGTGGTTAAGATGGTAAAATTTATGTTATGGATATTTTACCACAATTTAAAGAAAACAACAGTAATACCAAAGCCAAAGCCTATAGATTTTGGCCTGAGCAACTCAGTGAATGGTGATCTGTTCACTAAGATAAGGCAAAATGTGGCGGGAGCAGCTTTGGATAGAAAAAGAGTTTTGGGGTGTGTGAAGCTTGATGCAAACTTGACAATTAGATGAAGATGTCAAGTAGGCAGCTGGATTTCTAAATTTGAAATGCCAAAAAAAAGTCAGGGACAGAATCACAGATTTGGACAAAAATAAGGATATAAATACTTAATCTGGGGATTATTAGCATGTAAGTAGTATTCAAAACCATAGGACAGGATGAAATTACCTAGAGAGGAGGTAGTTAGAGAACAGAAGGCAGTAACAAGGCAGCCTTGGACCACCCCAACATTCAGAGTTAAAGCAGAGGGCAAAAAAATCTATATAATAAAAAAAATCATAATCATAATAATGAAGAGAATCAAGCAATGAGATAAAGGAGATGCTTTAAAAAAAAATCAGATGCCTAGACCCAACTCCTGGGAACTTGGAACGAAGAGGTGAAAGGCAGGAGGGAGTGCAACACACAGTAGAAGGAGTGGGAGGAAGGAGAAAAAAAGAATACTTAGAAGGTGCCACTAACAGGACTCGGTAACCGACTAGATGTGGGATGGAAAGGAGAGGAAAATAAGCGACATGCTGGTTTCCTTCGGGCAGGTTATTGCTGTCATTAAAATAAGTAATACAAGATAGAAGAACAGAAACAGGGGTTTTGGTGCTGTTTTTATAGTGGGGTGTGTGTGTGTGTAGGAAGGAGGGCTGAAGAAGACAGAATGGTAGTCATGACAGCCAACATTAATTAGGCACGTACTTGTCAGTATTTTCTATCTGTCTTGGGGAACTGGGCATGCCTTCCCAAGGAACACTGTCATCAACGACCACAACAATCCTACTTTGAAAATGAAGGAGGGCCCAAAGTTACACAAATGGTCTACAGCACAGAGGGCCTCAAACCTGGGTCTGACAGACTCTGAGCCAAAGTTTGAGGTATCCGTGGAATACTGGTCAGGGATGTGGGAGTCATCAAGACAGCTGAAGTCTTAGGAAGGATGTGATCACTCAGGGAGAGAATATACAGATCAATAAATTATTATTCATATACTGGCTAATTCTCACAATGGTACAACGGGTCTTTTCCTCCCCTATAAAATGAAGTAATGCTTAATTTGTAGGGAATGCCCACTGAGGGCAAGGACCTGATCACAGTTTTTGTATTCCTAGGGTTGCGCTACCTGGAACAAAAAGACCGTCACTCAACAAAAGACCGCTGAAGCTTTTAAAAAACAAAATGCAACAAAAATCTAATAACTGGACACAATTAGAAAAATACTATGGGGAGCCTGGGTGGCACAGCGGTTGAGCGTCTGCTTTTGGCTCAGGGGGTGATCCCGGCATTATGGGATCGAGCCCCACATCAGGCTCCTCCACTATGAGCCTGCTTCTTCCTCTCCCACTCCCCCTGCTTGTGTTCCATCTCTCGCTGGCTGTCTCTATCTCTGTCGAATAAATAAATTTAAAAAAAAGAAAGAAAGAAAAAAAAAAGAAAAATACTACACGATATGAGAACAACTATTTCCTGACCAAACTACAACATAGCTTTCTTCCGTTCTCTCTCTGGGTGGCAAGCAACAAATGCCCTGTCTTTTTCTGCACCACAACAAAGTCTATGAATTGTTCTGCTGTAAGCAGTACATAGGAGACAGAACTCCGTTAGACAGGCACTCTTACCCACCACTGGGCACAGATAAGTACTTTCTGGAAAGACAATTTGATAAAATGTATCAAGAGCCTTAAAGCCCTAACTCAGTAATCTCATTTAGGGATTTATCCAAAGAAAACAGTAAGAGATGTGGCCATTTAGGCTGGAAGTAATAAAAATATCCAACAATAGAAAAATTATTAAATAAACCATCATAGGGTAGAATACTGTATATTGCTCTTAAATCAAGTTTTTGAACACTTACAAGTACAAAATGATTTTTGATAAGTATAACGAAAAAAGTAAAATATAAACTAAACCTAGTACAACCATAATTTTGTGTTTAAATATAGATGTAGCTATCTATTATCATTACCTAGCAAAAAGATTGGAATGTACCAAAAATACTGTAAGTCTCTTTGGATAGAAAGATTACAGGAGATCCTAAAATTCTTTATGTTTTTCAGGATTCCTAAAAGTTCTGCAAAAAGTACATTTTTATTCTATCTTATTTTTTTAGTACATTTTTCTTTTAAAACTCAAAAAAATATGATAAATGAAAGCAAGATAGCACTCACCTTCTTTCTTTTTCTAGAAGAATTCTTCGTGGGATCAGGCTTCTCAAACTCTGCTGACTTTGCCTCTTCCTTCTCCTCTTCCTCATCAGGTATCAGAGAATATTTGGTCCCTCCTGGTTGCATAAAACAATCCTTTGCGAAGTGGCCTGCAGAAGAGAGGCAGAAAAGGTAGGGAGGGGAGAAGGAGCCTCTCCTCTTGGCAGGTGGATCTTCCCCTGAGGCTCCTGAAAGGGGCTAGCTGGTTGAAGAAGTATTACTGAGTTCATTCAGAGCAGCTGCTGGGTTCCCAGATTTTCTGCCACCTCAAGACGGCATTGCCCACTCAACCAAAGCCAGACCAGCAGCTGGTCCTAGAGCTGTGGGAAACACTCGCACTGCTTTGGAAATGGCAGAGGAAGCAGGCTTGTGCTGCCTTCCATTAGCAATGGGGCTTAGTAATTTTTAAAGATCTGTTTGGAACTTATTCCTGACATTGAAAGGCTGCTCCAGAGAACAGAATGCTTAGCAGAGGGAGCCGAGTGGCAGGCCAAGCCCTACAGGAAGATAGCTCTTAGGCAGCTGGCAGGAAGGTGGCATTCACATCCAAGCTAACACACTGAGAGGCAGTCACCTAGGGGCACTCAACATTCAGACTGTCAGGTCTGGCAAGGGCCTTAGAGATTATCAAACCCAACACTGCATGTGCAGATATAAAGGCCCAGAGTAGAAAAGTAGCTCAAGGTCACAGAGAGAGAGCAGCAGAGCTAAAACTTACTCCAGGTTTCATGCCTTCCTGTTCTGTTCTCTTCCTGCTGCACCAAAACCAACCATCTTGGGCCTGACCTTTGCTGACTAGGCCAAATTCCATCTCTCATTATTCTTCTCTGCCTCATGTAACACCTGGTGGATGTAAGCTGAAGGTAAGAGGACCCCACCCTCCCTGAACCTATAGTGCTATCAAGGGTCTGTTTACAGCTACTACAGAGCTGGTTTTACTATTTTTTTATTTTTTTAAGATTTTATTTATTTATCTGACAGAGAGAGAGCCAGTGAGAGAGGGAACACAGCAGGGGGAGTGGGAGAGGAAGAAGCCGGCTTCCCAGTGGAGCAGGGAGCCCGATGTGGGGCTCGATCCCAGGACCCTGGGATCACGCCCTGAGCCGAAGGCAGACGCTTAATGACTGAGCCACCCAGGCGCCCCTACAGAGTTGGTTTTAACAGCGACTACAGAGCTGGTTTTGTCCGAGCTTGCATAGACCCTATTTCAGGGGCAGAGAGGAGCCCATGAGATCATCAAAAAGCTATGTGTAAACTGCTTTGCAACTCTGAATCCAGAAGCTAGATGGTGCCTGGAAGGGGAATACAGCATACAGTTTTCCAAATATCTGGAATGTTCCCACAATTCCCCTGAGGAGGTATTCTTTCAATTTTTTCCCCTTCCTCCCTCTACATCAATGGTAAGTAGGGGCTTAACTCCCACAATATCAATCAGGACACAAATCTGCTACCAACTGTTGTAGAAAAATCAAGAGAGCAGGGTAAATGGAAGGCAAGAGAAAAGGGGTGACAAATTGAGATCACTCTGAAAATGAGATGCTGGCAATCCCTCTCGTGATAGCTCCGACAAGGGAAGTCAGGCTGAGAGAGCTCTTGAACACCTGAGTAAGACCAGAAGAAACCTGAGCAAGTGGCTAGCCTGTGTTCTTTATTACTAAAAGGATACTGTATTCAGAAGTCTGAAGTCAAAGAGAAAAGAAGAACAAGAAAGGGTTTGACCTGGATCCTTGAGGAACGTATTTCCAAGTTACTTCACTTTTGCAGCAGAATGGTAATGGTCCTTGGAGATAAAAATTTACAGTGTTAACCATAAGCTAACACTCTTACCCCTTCTGGCACAGTACATGGGGATCTTGCCCACACAGGGCATCAACCGCAAAGCGGGGGAGAGGTGGGGTGACAGTAGAGTATCTGGCAGGGCCAGCATTCAGAAGAGGACACAGAAAGGGCACGAACTCTGATAAGAGTCTAAGAGGAGTAACAGCATAAGCAAGTGAGGCCATCACTGACTAAAAAGCTGGGTGAGCCACAGCCAAACCAGGCAGCCTCCCCCACCTAGTAAGGGGCCATCACAAGGAGGAAGGACTGGCCTGGCAGAAGCTTCACCTTACCTTTACAGCCACACTTCTTGCAGGTGGTGTTCAGGACAGCCTCGAGGGTGATCTTCTGCCCAGTGTAATCCTGGAAGGACCGCCGCCGCCTCTCCTCTTGCCTGTAACGGAAAGGATACTGACTGTTGGCCCCCTTAAGAGATGTGGCCAGAGATACTAGATGGTAATGCTGTATGCTGGGTTTTTGTTCTGTCTTTGGCAGGTAGAAGGGAGAAAGAAGGAAAAGTGTTATGCGTGTGGGGACAAGTAGTGAAAAGAGCAACATGAAACAGATATTTTTTCATTCAGGACAGGCTCTGAATTAATAATTACGAATGAGATGACTTCAGCTCATTGATGCACAGAGAATGAAGACATAATTACTTACCTTCCTAAGCCCCCTGTAACCCAGATGAGGTCACCCCCGGGTTTAAAAGACCTTCAAAGACTTCCTAGAACCTGAAGTTCAAATTCCTTACTTTGGTACTCGAGGCCTTCCACAGTGTCTCTAACCCGCTTCTCCAGCTCCAACTTTACTTGCATGAGATGAGCTGCCAAACAGGACTAGCCGACCTTCTCCAGATGGTTCACTGCCCTTGCTCAGGCAGTTCCCTCTCTCTGAAATGCTGCTTCCCCTCTCTCCTCCCACCTCACCATCCCCAAACACTTCAAGGCTCAGCTCAGTCACCTCCTCTCCTTCTATCAAGTCTTCTCCTGAGCCCCTCGGCAAGAATCCATCTCCTTGTTCACATTCCTATAGCATTTCTTAAAAATTCTAAGCTTGGGGGCGCCTGGGTGGCACAGCAGTTAAGCGTCTGCCTTCGGCTCAGGGCGTGATCCCAGGGTCCTGGGATCGAGCCCCACATCAGGCTCCTCCGCTATGAGCCTGCTTCTTCCTCTCCCACTCCCCCTGCTTGTGTTCCCTCTCTTGCTGGCTGTCTCTCTCTCTGTTGAATAAATAAATAAAATCTTAAAAAAAAAAAAATTCTAAGCTTGATTGGTTTTCACAATTTGAAGATACCCAGGAAACCATCACTCCGAAGGAAACAGAACATTGCCAGCACCTCCAAGGCGCCTCTAGTCACCAGGCCGCCCTCAAGGGTAACCACTATGCTGACTTCTAACAGCGTAGATTAGTTGTATCGGTTTTTGTAAATTATGTAAATGGAATCACACAGCATGGACTCTTCTGTGTCTGGCTTCTTTCACTCATCTGAGAGATCCATCCATATTGTTGTGTGCAGTTATGGATCACTGATTCTCACTGCCCTAAGTATTTTGCTGTTGATGGGTATCTGAACAGTTTCTACTATGAACAGTGCTTCTTCTGTGAACTTTCTAGCACATCTTTTGGTGACAGATATATGTACGCATTTCTGTTGGGAAATGCCTCGTTCCAGGTAGGAGTGGAACAGTACACTGGGTTGTAGGCATCAGCTATAGCAGACACCGCCAGCCAGTTTTCCGTAGTGTTTACCAATTACACTCCTGCCAGCAGCAGAGCCTAAGCACCCCAGTTGTCATGGCTCTTTCTTTGACCTTTACTATATAACACATGATACCTGCACAGAGTAGGTACTCAGAAATGTTTGATTGAAGTGTCACCCTCGATCACTCTTTTTTCCAAACTCAAAAGGTAGTCTATATACACTGCAGTCCTAGCACACATCACACTTTATTGCCTGATACATTAACGTTTCTTCTCTAGATTGTGAGCCGTTTCTACAAGATCTTACTTGTGTTTGTTTCCCCACACCTTAGCCCAAAGCTTGGCAAGCAACAGCATCAATAAACGTTTGCTGAGGGATGCCTGGGGGGCTCAGTCAGCTAAGCGTCTGCCTTCAGCTCCAATCATGGTCCCAGAGTCCCAGGATCTAGTCCAGCATTGGGCTCCCTGCTCAGTAGGGAGCCTGCTTTCTCTCTCTGCCCACTGCTCACCCCGCTTATGCTCTCTCTTTCTGTCAAACAAATTAATAAAATCTTTTAAAAAATAAAATAAATAAATGTTTGTTGAAATTTCTATGCTCTTGGGGCACCGGGGTGGCTCAGTCGGTTGAGCGTCCAACTCTTGGTTTCGGTGCAGATCATGATCTCAGGGTCATGGGATCAAGCCCTGCATCAGGCTCTGTACTCAGCAGGGCTTCTGCTTGATATTCTCTTTCCCTCTGCCCCTCCCTCCACTCATGCCCTCTTTCTCTCTCTCTCAAATAAATAAATTTAAAAAAAAAAATTCTGTGCTCTTGATATCAAATATTTTTTCTTTACCTGAACCTCTTTAACTTTGAACTTTGACTTCACCTAAGCTTTTCCAACTCTTCACCAAGTCTCTATGGAGTCCAGCAACAACAGGAATATTCTGCCAAAAAAGCCACATTACCCAGAGAAAGGCAAGATGACAACACCAAAGCAGAATAAAACTACCCATCTCACATATTTTAGCTAACAGTTTCATGGGATACACTGGTTCAACGGAGGAAACAGAAAAGACCAAGATACTCCATATTCTGTCCTGGTCCTTCAGCTCAGCTCATACACCACATCTTCTCTACAATGTCCCCTGCCACCACAGGAAGAGTTAATTACTCTTGTGTTCCCACAGCGTTTTACTCTCTGGTCATTTTGTTAGATTTGTTTACATTTTGGCTCACCCTCTGTACCATGAACAGGCCTTCAAAGATAAAGACTATGTCTGGGGCGCCCGGGTGGTTTGGTCAGTTAAGCATCCGACTCTTGATTCTGGCTCAAGTCTTGAACCCAGGGTCGTGGGATCAAGCCCCACATTGGGCTCTGAGATCAGTGCATAGTCTGCTTGAGATTCTCTCTCTCCCTCTCCCCCACTCATGCTCTCTTTCTCAAATAAATAAATATATCTTTTAAAAAAAGGATAAGTCTGTATCTTATTTTTTTCTGTATCTGAGAAGTAAGCACACCATCTATCATATCAGTGTCCAACAGAATGCAATGATGGACAGTTCTACAAATTTATGTCTGTACTGTTGACTAACACTGAGGTCTGTGGCTACTGAGCACTTAAAATGTAGTTAGTGTAACTGAGGAATTGGATTAAATTTTAATTTTCATTTACATTTAAATAACCGTATGTAACCATATGTAACTTAGTGGCTACCCAGTGGGACAGTGCAGACAAGCATATGATTTAAGTTTTGAAAATGCCTGCTCAAATCCCCAGGTTTTGCCCTAGCATAATCTTCTTCAAAGGACAGGAGGTCAACTGTCTCGTATAGGTCATGGGAGAGGGTCCTTTCAAAGAATAAAGCTTGAGTAAGAAAAACCAAGGTTGGGGGGGTAGAGAGGGAAATGGGAGTTACTTATCAACAGGCATAAAGTTTCAGTTAAGCAAGAAGAACTACATTTTAGAGCTCTGTTATACAACATTGTACCTAGTCAACAATAACTAAAAATTTGTTAAGAGGGTAGCTCTAATGTTAGGTGTTCTCACCACTATAAAATGATTTTTTTTATTTAAAAAAGGGTAGAGAAGGGGCACCTGGGTGGCCCAATCGGTTAAGCATCTGTCTCCTGCTTGGGTCATGGTCTCAGAGTCCTGGGATCAAGGCCCATGTAGGGCTCCCTGCTGAGTGGGGAGTCTGCTTCTCCCTCTGCTTCTGTATGCTCACTCTCCCTCAAATAAATAAATAAAATCTTTTAAAAAAATTAAAAAATAAAAACTAGGGCAGGATGTTAGGGACGTAACTTGAGCAAGTCACAAACTCCATGGCTTTCTGATATCCTTATCTGTGGAGCTGAGTTTCAAGTGACTATGAGTTACAGCTTAAACAAACCCTCATTATAATCAATTCCAATATTCTGTGGGTTCTAACATATAACAAGCCAAATCATAAGTCCCACCCAATACTCAACAAATGTGTCACTTGCCTATCTCCCTTTTCTGTGCTCACTGCCATGCTGGTTCAGGCCTCGCTACTTTGCATCCACATAGTAACAAGTTTTCTCCTCCCATCCACTGAGGGCATATAGTTGAATTAATCCTTCTTTTGTTCAGTTCAACTGTTAAGTGGCAAGCACCAGTGCCAATGATGAGTAAGTGTGTCAAAAAGGCAGAACAGGGTCCTTCTCAAGGAGCTTACAGTCTAGCAGTGGAGGGAGACATACAGGTGGACAATTACAGTGGTGAGCCACAAACACTCTTCTAAAAGACCACGCGATGCTGGCTGAAACTACCTGGAAACTGCCTTTCCCCCTTTCCATTTACAGATTCCCTTTAACACTCTGGGACTGGGGGAATGAAATGTAAGACAGTTAGATCTTGATGGAAAATGAAAGGCAGCTGACAAACTGTGGGTGGCTGGAGGCAGCACTAAGACACTGAGCATAACAGGGCAAGGTCAGGGAATGGGGTACAAGGAGAGATTAATCTGATCAGGAGCCTCTGCCCTTAAAGGGCTTTAAAATTTTTTTAAAAAATATTTTATTGGGGCGCCTGGGTGGCACAGCGGTTAAGCATCTGCCTTCGGCTCAGGGCGTGATCCCGGCGTTATGGGATCGAGCCCCACGTCAGGCTCCTCCACTATGAGCCTGCTTCTTCCTCTCCCACTCCCCCTGCTTGTGTTCCCTCTCTCGCTGGCTGTTCTATCTCTGTCAAATAAATAAATAAAATCTTTAAAAAAAAAAAAAATATTTTATTTATTTATTTGAGAGAGAGATAGCAAGAGAGAGCGCAAGCAGGGAGGAGAGGGAGAAGTAGACTCCCGCTGAGCAGGGAGCTCAATGCGGGGCTCAAGCCCAGGACCCTGGGATCATGATCCGAGCTAAAGGCAAACGCTTAACTGACTGAGCCACTCAGGCGCCCCAGGGCTTTAAAAAAAATTAACGCTCTTTGACTGACAGTCAAAGTCAAAGCTCTCCACAATCTGACCCCAACATACCATTCTAGTACTTGACTGTACCCTCCTCTTGCCTTAAACAAGACTACTAATGTGCCCTGTGCTTTCCTGCCTCGTGCCTTTCCTTAAATCATTTCTTCTGTCAGGAATACCATTCCTTCCCCTGCTGCCTGACAAAATCTTATCCATTCTTCTAGAACTAGCTCAAATGCCACCTCTCTTCTAGCCATCAGGGTCTGAAATCAACTCATCCTCTTCAAGCTAATTCCTAGAACCCTTTCTTTAACCTACTTTTTTTTTTTTTTAAGATTTTATTTCCTTATTTGACAGAGAGAGAGACAGCCAGTGAGAGAGGGAACACAAGCAGGGGGAGTGGGAGACGAAGAACCAGGCTCCCAGCGGAAGAGCCCGATGTGGGACTCGATCCCAGAACTCCGGGAACACGCCCTGAGCCGAAGGCAGTCGCTTAACGACTGAGCCACCCAGGCACCCCTAACCTACTCTTTTAGCATTTATTACATTTGCCTTGTATTAAAGTGATTTACAAAATTACCTCATTACACTAGGCAGTAAGGCCCTTAGGCAGAAAACTTGGTATTGCCATTGTACCTAATACAGAATATGAACCCAAAAAACATTTGCTGAATAAATGAGTAAATGAAACCACTAACAACTGCTACACATCAGGCACTCTGGGAGATAAGAAAGAGCTGTGTGCCCGCCCACTGTTCTCCCAGATCTTATATATTCTTTCGCAAGAAAAGGTGTGATAACCACAGAAGAAAAACAAAGAGATCTTTTAGAACAGTAACTACAAGTAGCTACCATCTACTAAGTTTTTACCATAGACTAGACACTAATCTGGCTCTTTACAAACAATCTTGTATTTAAATCATTCCATCATTTCTGACATGTAGGCATCATCCCCTCCATCTGATAGCAAGAAGCTGAGGGTCAGAGAAGAGAAGGAGTCCGCTCAAGGTCATATACCAGTTTGCAGCAGAACTAGGACTCTTTCTGATTTACGTCTAGCACTAAAACCTCTCATCATTCCACTATGGTTTCTTTCCTGGATGCAGTTCTAGAAACAGTTTATAACAAAAGTTACTGTTTGGCTACTTGGTTATTACTAGAAATAGCCTATACATAGAGACCTGTACAGCCCAAAACCAGGGAGCCCCTTCCCGTCTCTACCCTTGTTTTGAGACAGAGAAGTAGCTCTTTTATTTTACTTGTTTTACATTTTACTCCTACAAGGGTGACTTTGGGAAATTCCATTGCTTTTTAATGAGTCTGTATATAGCACAGGGTTCTTTGGAGCAGAAGCAATTTATTATAATGTAATCAGCAAAAGCCAGACTTAAATAACATTACTGAGCTCTGAGTCATAAAACATTTCTATTATGACTGAAAGGTGTTTTGTCAATAATCAGACTTACAAACATGTCAATATTTAGAGATGAAACTACAGAAATATGGAAAAACTCTGAGTCACATACAACAGCTAGAAGCATCATGTGGTAAAAAGGGCCCTAGCTTCAATGTCCTAGTTCAGGTTCTTGACCCACTATAATTTGTCATTAACCACAGGGAAACTACTTATCACCAAGCACCAAAATAGAAACTAGGAATATAGGGATGTCTGGTGGGCTCAGTCAATGGAGCATGCAACTCTTGATCTTGGAGTTGTGGGCTTAAGCCCCACGTTGGGTGTGGAGATTGCTCAAAAATAAAATCTTTTTTTTTTTTAAAAAGATTTACTTATTTTAGAAAGAGAGAAAGAATGCACATGCGGGGAGAGGCAGAGGGAGAGGGAGACAAGCAGACACCTCCCTGAGTAGGAAGCCCAACACAGGGCTCGATCTCAGGACTCTGAGATCATGACCTGAGCCGAAAGCAGGGTCAGATGCTCAACCGACTGAGTCACGCATGTGCCCAAACATAAAATCTTTAGGAAAAAAGAGGGCGGGGCACCTGGGTGGCTCAGTCAGTTAAGCATCTACCTTCAGCTGAGGTCACGATCCCAGGGTCCTGGGATCAAACCCTGCATCAGGCTCTGCTCAGCGGGGAGCCTGCTTCTCCCTCTGACCCCTTCTCCCTCCTCTCGTGCTTTCTCTCTCCCTCTCTCTCTCAAATATATAAATAAAATCTTTTTAAAAAATAAATTAATCAATAACATAATAGCCACTGAGAACACCTGATTAGCATGAGATAAACAATGTGATATTTTAACATCAAAAACAATACAATAAAGTCATGGTTAACCTGAAGTTAAATGCATGATTTTGGTTAGCTTTCTGAAACCCTGGGAACAGTTCAGAAACCCGTCACGGAACCTTAGGGAACTAGGAACCCCTGATCAGAAATCACTGGCATACATTCAAGAAAAACTTTGAGACAGATAGCAAACTCCTTATATCACCAGACATTAGCCTGCATGGATAGCAAATCTTCCATTCCTAAATGAAAGGTCAGAAGAGCCAATGAAAGTAAAATGTCATATTCAGAACACAGTTATCCCAAGATGCATTAAACTCCACTGGCGTTGCTTCTAGATTACCCTACTCTTCCATATGGTCTTTATCTTTTTTGAGCCCCTGTGCTAGGAGAGAGACAAGTAGCAGGTGCTTCATGAATGCTTGGCTAACTGGTTAAAGGGCAGACAAAGAATAAAGGGAAGGAAACAAAACCACTGATGGAGAATTTCTATGCTTTGCATTTAGCATCCAATCTTAGAACTCTATGCAGTATGGTGTTATCGAAATCCAAGGATCACAAGGGCTACATAACTCATCAATATCAGAGACTATAAATGGTAGAGTTCCTAGGTCAGCCTGATTCACTACAGCATTCTGTGGTTTGAGAAGTAGGACTGTAGCCTTTCCAAACCTTTTACCTACTCAATGATAACGTTGTTGGGGTCGAGGTCTTTCCCAGTCCCTTGGTTGACAACTTTCATGGAGAGGGACACTTTTATCCTATCATTTTTCATCTGTAAAAGACAAAAGCAAAGTCACCAAGAGCTAAGAGTACACTATTTAGACTGCTGGTCTAAAATTATCTAACTAAGCATCAAAGCTTTATCATTATAACAAACACTGAGCTCCTCTAATGGCTGAGTCCTGTACTAGGAACACTGGGGGAACTAATGAGCATTATAAATAGATCTTGTGGAAGAATAACTTTAGGAAATGGTTATCTCATTCTTGTCCTTCTCGGGAGGAAAGACAGAAATGGTTGCTCAGAAATTCAAGGCCAACAGAGGTAACCAGGCAGAAAATGAAAGCTGTTTTTTCCAGGTAAGTTCAGCATAATGATGGGTTCAGAGATCCATGAGCCCAGAATGCATTTCCCAAACATTCCAGACTAGACTAGATCCCTTTTTGGACTTGGTCTAGTACATTTTTAAACATGAAGGCAATTGTTAGCCATGTTGGTCTTCTTTTGCTTCCTCCAACACTTGATGCCCTTTTCCACTTCAGGGTCTCTGCACCAGTTATTCTCCCTGCCTGAAATATGCTTATCCTAACTTTTCACATGACCAGTGCCTTTTCCTTTAGGTCTAAGTTCCCACATCATTTCCACAGAGAGCCTGTTACTGACCACTTTATCTAAATCTACCGCTGATACTGCTTGAGCCCATTACAGCACTTATAATTTACGATTATTTTATATGCATGTTTGCTTACTTTTATATTTGTCTCGTCCAATTACATTCTATACGAGCTCCATAACGGCTGAGGTCACCTAGGTCTGGCTCACTCTTATATCCCTCAGACTAGTACCTATTATTGAATAGTATCTCTTTCAAACCTCTCTCCCCTGCCATTCTCTGGGACAAAAGCATGCTGCCCACATCCACAGCCCACATGCCTCAAGTGAGCTGCTGTTAACAGGGTCCTTCAGACCTTTCTCACTTGCCTCGCACCGCATGGCGCCAGGTATTAGGACCAATAACGGTAAACTCTGTGTCTTTTCATTGTTTTGGTCCAAACTGAAGTGTACCTGGCAGCTATTCTTTGAAATTTATGATAAAGACCAGTTCCATAAATTAAGTTTTCTTCTCTCTTTTTGGTTCTTTTCTTTTTTTTTTTTTTTTCCTACCCACCATCTGGATAAACTTCAGGGAGGAAAGTTCTATAAACGTGTACTTATTGCACCACAGTTATTATAGTTTACAGCACATCCCTTTTGAGTTTACAGGACAACCGGCCAGAAGGTTTCAATTCAGGACAGAATACAGTGGCAGGATTCAAAAATAAGATCATCAGCCACAGTTAACAATATATACACATTCGCCATCATGAAATACCGACACTGCCCACCCCCCCCGCTTTTCCTCGGTCTTTCTAACAACGTGAAAGTTGCACAGAACCTTACCTCTCGACCAATAAGCTTAACCCACACTTTGTCTCCGACATCTACTATCTCAGAGGGCTTATCCACACGACAGGATGACATGTGAGTTCGATGGACCAGACCTGGGTACAAAAAGAAATGAAATAAAGCACAGGGTATATCTGGTATTTATACTCTAAATAATGAGGTAAGGAAAAGATGGGAATTGAGGACTCACTGAAAAATGTCTGTTAATTTAAAACTGTAAATTAAAACAATCTGAGACCACTTTTTGTACTTAATCAAAACATATTCTTTAAAAATAATGCTCAACATTAGCAAACGTGATATCAGACAACACATTAGTAAAAACACAAGTCAGTGGAAGTTTTTGAAAGCAAGGGCATCAAGATGTTTATACCTTTGATGCAAGAATAACATCATTAGAATTTTTCCAAAAGAAAAAACTCAACAGAGGCAAAAACCAAAAACCTATGGGTATATAAAAATACTTGTAATATTATTACCTACAAAGGTTTTAAAAAAAAAACTATAAAGGGGCGCCTGGGTGGCACAGCGGTTAAGCATCTGCCTTCAGCTCAGGGCGTGATCCCGGCGTTATGGGATCGAGCCCCACATCAGGCTCTTCCGCTATGAGCCTGCTTCTTCCTCTCCCACTTCCCCTGCTTGTGTTCCCTCTCCCGCTGGCTGTCTCTCTGTCGAATAAATAAATAAAATCTTTAAAAAAAAAAAAAATCTATAAAGCAATCTAAATGACCAATAATTTTGGAAAATAAGCTTGGTAAACTATGGTAAAGCAATCAAATGGAAGAGTAAGCAGCCAATTAAATTACAATTACAGAAAATAATTATGATAGACGTTAAGTGAAAAAAGAAAATCTAAACAAGGTGCCATTTTTAATCTATTAAGTTAATAACATACTAAGAAAATAATACCCATGGGTGAAAGTGTAGTAAAATAAGAAATATTGCAAGGCTAATATAAAATTTTAGAAATCATTTAGCAATCACTAACAAGAGTGGTAAAAATATTTAATAAAACTAATTAAAAGTTAAATGATGCATTAATATTAAATAATTTTTAAAATATTTATAATAGATCTCCTTTTCCTAACTGTCCAAAGTCCTTTCCTGGGAGAACGACCTTCCCTACTTTTTTTTTAATACACAATTTCAGATTTTTATGAATAAAATTATTGAAGTATTAATCAACATCACCTTCCCTACTTTCTAAAATTAATCTGGTCCATGTGATTTGGTTGAAGCTGACATAACCCCCAACTGTGGGCACACGACATATGCTTAATCAATAAAGACAGTTCACCCCACTGAGTGATTAGCTAAATCAATTCATCATTTTCAAGACATTTGTCAGGATAATAAACTACAAAAATTCACCAATGCCCATTTTTAACACCAGGTGGCAAGAGCTGGCCAGAGGTAAGAAACAAAGCCCTGTGGGTGTAATCTGAGCACCTGATACAGCCCTGGGGTCAGCTAGATTTATTCTGCACCCCACAGTGAGAATAGCCAAAACATTTCTCAACTGTGTTTCTGTCCCCTTCAATGTATTTTGAAGACAGGAAAAATTAGAAACAAACTAGGGGCACCTGGGTGGCTTAGTCAGTTATGCATCTGCCTTCAGCTCATGTCATGATCTCAGGGTCCTGGGATTGAGCCCCAAGTTGGGCTCTCTGTTCAGCAGGGAGTCTGCTTCTCTCTCTCCTGCACCCACCCCACCCCACCCCACTCATGCTCTCTTTTGCAAGCTTTCTCAAATAAATAAAATCTTCCAAAAAAATTTTTTTAAAAACGATGTTCAAAAGATTATATAAGAATATGTCTGTAATTCATTCTTTAGTAAATATTTGATTTCCTACTCTGTGTCAAGCACTGAAGACAACCAGCATTCTCCCATGTAAATAACAACAGTACAACAGAAAATTATATACAGTATCCCTCTCCCTCTGCCCCTCCCCCTTCCGTTTGTGCTCTCATGTGCATACGTACCTTTCTCAAATAAATAAATAAAATCTTTTAAAATAATAAAAATAAAATAAAATATATTAATCAGATTGTCAATTTAGTGATTGGTACAAGGACAGACACAATTCACCAATTTATTAATTTACAACAGAGGATATATATATATATTTTTTAAAGATTTATTTATTTGTGGGAGAGAGAGGGAGAGAGAAAGCATGCACACGCACAACAAGCAGGGGGAGCAGCAGGCAGAGGGAGAAGCAGGCTCCCCACTGAGCAAGGAGCCCGAATCGGGAATCAATCCCAGAACCCTGGAACCATGACCTGAGCTGAAGGCAGACGCTTAACTGACTGAGCTACCCAGGCATCCCGAGGATATACTTTTTTTTTTTTTTAAAGATTTTATTTATTTATTTAACAGAGATAGAGACAGCCAGCGAGAGAGGGAACACAAGCAGGGGGAGTGGGAGAGGAAGAAGCAGGCTCATAGCAGAGGAGCCTGATGTGGGGCTTGATCCCACAACGCCGGGATCACGCCCTGAGCCGAAGGCAGACGCTTAACCGCTGTGCCACCCAGGCGCCCCAAGGATATACTTTTTTTAAATTCCCAGTCCTTGCCTAATAGTTAAACTACCCACTGCTCCCAGCATCAAATACCTAGAAATTTGGATAAGTGATCAGAAATGGCTTCAACCAGAATCAGAACAAATGGAGACACATGGTTTAAGATAGGTTTCCAGTCCACAAGTTTAATGGACTATTGCTTCCTCATAAAAGAATCTACCTCTCTCTAGTTCCTAGCATCAGATCCATTTCTGCTCTACATAAGGCAAGACAAACACTGCCAACTTCCGATACTCAGGCTTTCTTTTACTATGTTCCAAGCTGACAACCTGCCCTGTTCACATAATCTCCCCCTAGACAGAATGATATAGTCAATTAGATTTCAGTCTCCTAAATTATAATTTCATTCCAATCCCTTTTCTCTGGAATCACACTCAAGATTATCTTGTCACCTTCTCGAGTGCTCTCATCTATTTAGTCACAGATTTACAGGCAATTACCTGGTATATTTCTATCTATGGCTAGTCCCACACTCTGTATGGGAATTCATCACCAGCTGTATTCTCAGAGGGCAGTATATATTCTTGGGAGGTATTTCTCTGCTACCCACAGTTGAATTAAGTGCATATGGTAAAGGGCACCAAATAACATAATTGAGGCCCCCTCCCTCTGTGCTGGATACCTCACTAAATACAGTACATCCACCCATTCATTTAATCCTTATATCAACCCTGTGACGTAGGTTCACATGAGCAAATACTGCAGAAGTTAAATACATTGTGCAAGATCACAAAGCTAATAAAGAACTGCAACTCGACTATGAGTCTGTAGGGTCTTCTGCAACATACTGATATTTCTCCATTTTTTTTTTTAAAGATTTTATTTATTTATTCGACAGAGATAGAGACAGCCAGCGAGAGAGGGAACACAAGCAGGGGGAGTGGGAGAGGAAGAAGCAGGCTCATAGCGGAGGAGCTTGATGTGGGGCTCGATCCCATAACGCAGGGATCACGCCCCGAGCTGAAGGCAGACGCCCAACCGCTGTGCCACCCAGGCGCCCCCTCTCCATTTTTTTATTATTGATCTGTGTTATCTTTTCAATTTAAAAAAAAAAAAAAAGATGGTCTCATCTACAAGTAGTAGAAACACATCTAATTCTGCTTCAGCATGTGCTCCAAAATGAACAGAAACAAAGAAGATGCTACATGGAAGGGAGCTCTTCAGAGCAGTTTGTGCCTGTATTTCTGACATGAAGCCATAAATGCCCAAAGGGCATATCAAGTCCATCATCGTGTTTAGTAAACCCAACATGACACTTAAACAGACTGAATCCCATCCGAATGTCTGCTGGTAAAAGAAAAGAAATTCTGACAACCTGGAAAGAGCTAGTATCTCAGTCACTATAGATAAAAAACAAACAGAGGTAGCCTATTATTATTCCCTTAAAAACATTCTCCCAAATGTGTTGTTCAACCTTAATTTCTTTTACAACTCCCACTGACTATATAAAAAGGTGAAAATTATAAACCATTAGAGAACAGCTACAGCCCAAAACTGTCAAAATAAAAGGTCCCCTTTATCTTTGGGGGATCTGAATTCCCTTTCTAGAATGTTCAAATAAGTTATCACCAATCAATGGTGTATGACAATAATGTAAGTCCACAAGTTAAAGTGCTTGTTGGGATTATAGAATCGTTCAAACAGTTACTAAATATCCACAATATCACAGGCAAAAACGGATTCAAGGACAAATAAGATACGATCCTGCCAATCAAGAAACTCGAAAACAGGCACATCATTCCCATTTCACAGATAAGGGAACTAAGGCTCAAGTCCAAAGCAAATGGAAGTCAAAAGTCAATAAATGGCACAGCTGGGACTAGACTTTATTCATTTAATAAAATGTACTGAATACCCACTGTTCCCCAGGTACTGTTCTAGGCCCCATCATTTCACAGCTCAGTGGACAACTGCAACCTCACCTATATTATTACACCACACCGTAATTTGTTCGTATCTCCAGACTACGAACAATCTGAGAGCAGCAGGGACTGTTTTCTTACCTCCGTGTTCCCACCTAACATAGTGATCAGATAACAGAATTCAAGAATTATTTGCTAAACTGAATTCACTGCTAAAAATATTTGAGCTTTGGGGTGCCTGGGTGGCTCAGTCGGTTAAGTGTCTGACTCTCGATCTCAGCTCAGGGCTTGATCGTGAGTTCAAGCCCTTGCACTGGGCTCCATAAAGTAAAAATATTTGAACTTCTACCATGAGCAAAACACTTTAAAGGTATAACATTGAACAACCTCTGATCCCCAAATCTCATGTGCTGGTGGGGCAGAGGATAGAAGAAAAAAAAAAGAACTTCATAAAAAACTACATTGACACTATGATAGTCACTAGCCATGTTGCTGTTTTAAGCTTAAATTTAAATTAAAATGAAGTTAAAAGTCAGTGGCTACATTACTGGACAGCACAGATGTGCTATAATACAAAAATATATTTGGTCTTTGTCCCTGGATCCTACACAGCCTGCAAAGAACTCCTATAACTCCTGGAATCTCTCCAGTGATAGGAGAGTCTTTCGCTATTCATAAGCCCCTTCTGATCACACCAGAGTTTGTGCTAATGAGGTGACTTAGGGTAGGGCCCCTAGATGTCTCTGGATGGGCCAAGTCTCCAAAAGATCAAATGATGACAGGGTTGGAACTTTCAGCCCCACTGGTCTCCAGGAAAGAGGGGGAGGGCCTAGAGATTAAGCTCTATAAAAACTCTTGAACGACGAGATTCAGAGAGCTTCCAGGTTAGTGAACACATCAGCTTATTGGGAGGGTGGTGTGTCAGAGAAGACACATAAGCTGAGAGTACACCCCTCACCCATACCTTGCCATTCTAGGAAATTATCAAACTTGAGGAGGGGGTCATGGGGAAACCTTGCTTCATAGTCCACCAGTCAGAAGTACAGGTGGCTCAGGACTTACGACTGTCATGTGAAGTTTAACTTGTGGGATTTGACGCTTACTCCAGATAGATAGTGTCAGAACTGAATTAAGACACCTGCTGTTGGAATCCGGAGAACTGATTAGTGTCAGAAAACACACTGGAACAGATATAGAACATTTCCATCATCACAGATAGTTCTATTAAGTACCACTATGAGATGGGGGAAAAGTCTAGTTTAGATCTGAATACTAGGAAGGGGTCTTCAACTAAGTAGTGGTAAAAATTCTGAGACTAGAAGGCTGAGAACTCAAGAGTCTCCCTTCCTGAATCAAAATGTTAAAATCTGGAGACCAGAATTATTTTTTTAGCTCAGTCCTTTTGGCATGGGATTTAATGACCTTCCCCTTCGAGAGTAGAGAAGCTAAAATACAACCGTTCAAGTTATGCAGTAAACCCCCAGAAAAGCCCAGGATTAGAGAGTTCCCACCTAATTACTTGGCTTCCTGACTCTCCCTCTGAGGCCTGTCTCGCCAGCTGTCAGACTCACAGATCACTTGTAAGCAGGAAGCCACAATCAGAGGCATCCCCTGACAGGGCATGGACATGAGCAAGTTGAAGACTGACTGCTGAGAGGAGGCAGGCCCTCATCTCCACACGGTCCCCAAAGTGCCACATAAGTGCTCAGGTAAGGATGGGACTTTCAAGTACTGGGAGCTATGGCAAGTACACCAAGAAAATCTGTCTTGAGACCAAAAGAGGTGTATGCCTATAGGGACCAGGATGAGATCCCTCTCATTAAATCCTAGACAACATAAAATGAGAAACTCTATACTAGATTGCTGACTGCTAGCTTGGAAACCACTGGTGAGCCCTTTCTAATTCCAAGATGCAATTTGTGGCAAGTAGTCTCCAAGGCTAGAAACATGGCTTCATTATCCAAAAATCAGCTGTTGGACTTTTATTTTTTTTTTTAAAGATTTTTTTTTTTTAATTTATTCGACAGAGATAGAGACAGCCAGCGAGAGAGGGAACACAAGCAGGGGGAGTGGGAGAGGAAGAAGCAGGCTCATAACGGAAGAGCCTGATGTGGGGCTCGATCCCGTGACGCCAGGATCACACCCTGAGCCGAAGGCAGACGCTTAACCGCTGTGCCACCCAGGCGCCCCTGGACTTACTTTTAAAGAAAAATTTTGTTTTAAAAAAATGCACAGGGGCGCCCAGGTGGCTCAGTCGTTAAGCTGTCTGCCTTGGGCTCAGGGCATGATCCCAGTGTTCTGGGATCGAGTCCCACATCGGACTCCTCTGCTGGGAGCCTGCTTCTCCCTCTCCCACTCCCCCTGCTTGTGTTCCCTCTCTCGCTGGCTGTCTCTCTCTCTCTGTCAAATAAATAAATAAATAAAATCTTTTAAAAAAATTAATTAAAAAAAAACCAAAAAAATGCACAAAGAAAAAGTCCCTATTTCATGTCCATGTCTCCCCTAGCAAACTATAACAGCCAGAGGTGACCTCTGTCAACAGTTTGTTGAGTATGCTTCTAGGCTTTCTTCTAAACATATGTAATAATTCAAAAACTACATAGGCTAATGTACACATGCTTTAAAATATAGGTAGGGACAGAAGGCCTGGGTGGCTCAGTGGGTTAAGTGTCTGTCTTCGGTTCAGGTCATGATCCCAGGGTCCTGGGATCGAGTCCCACGTCAGGCTCCTTGTTCAGAAAGGAGCCTGCTTTTCCCCTGCCTGCCTCTCCCCGTTTGTGCTCTCTCTCTCTCTCTGACAAATAAATAAATAAAATCTTTAAAAAAATATTTTTAATGTAGGCAGGAAGGTCATGCTCTTCAAACTCTGCTGCAACATGCTTTTTCATCTTATCTTGGACATCTTTCCATTTCAGTAAGTTGGGACGCATCCATTTCATCAATTCTAAGAGGCACTTTCCTGCCCTCACTTTACCATCTCTGAAATAAGAATGCTTCCGACAACCAGCGCCATCTTATAAAGGCTCTCAGTCAGGCCTCAGTGTAGGGGGAGCTGTATCAAAACTTCTCACAGGTCCTTTCTGGTAAAATAAAGAAGGCACCAGCATCAAAGTATCATGCTTCTTATCATCTGCATAGTCCGCTGCCTAAATGTACATAATTTATCTAAGTCTACACTACAAACTAAATCCGCTAAAGGACTGCTGGATTAAAGGGGAAGCACATTAAAAATGTGAATAGGCATTGCCAAAATCTATAACAATTTATATTCCCAACAGTAAATAAAACTATTACTGGAAATACCCACTTTCAAAATTGATTATTAACAGCAATTTTTTTTTTAGAGATTTTATTTATTCATTCGACAGAAAGAGAGACAGCCAGCGAGAGAGGGAACACAAGCAGGGAGAGTAGGAGAGGAAGAAGCAGGCTCCCAGCGGAGGAGCCTGACGTGGGGCTCGATCCCAGAATGCCAGGATCACGCCCTGAGCTGAAGGCAGATGCTTAACGACTGAGCCATCCAGGTGCCCCTATTAATAGCAATTTTTTAAGTTTTTATTTAAATTCCAGTTAGTTAACATACAGGGTAACAGCAATGTCTTCAATATTTATTAATCTCAAAAATCTTGAGATAATTTTAGATTCACATGTAGTCAAAAGAAATAATACAGAGAAATCCTGGGTACCCTTTACCCAGCTTCTTAACTGTAAGTATAGCATTTCTGGTGTTCTCGGAGTTGTTCTAGCAAATTATCAAAACTGGGGGGGTGGTGTTGGAACATTCAACTGTATGGCCAAGTCTGACAGTAGTGTGGGTAACCTGGGGACTCGATGCTTGTAACTGGCGTTTGAAGTGAGGGCAGTCTTGTGGAACACAGCCCTAGTCTGTGGAGTCGGGCGCTACCTCTGGGCAGTTACTGTCAGAATTGAATTAAACTGTAGGATACCCAGCTGGTGTCAGAGAATCAGAGAATTGGAGAACTGGTTAACGACATGCCACATTTTGCAATGGCAATAAACAACTGCAGTACTGACACATGCCAGCATGGAAGATCCTAGAAAACATGCTGAGTCAAAGAAGCCAGTCAAAAAGACCACATGTTGTCTGATTCCACTTATTAAGAAATGTCCAGACGAAGCAAACATATAAAGACAGAAAGTAGACGAAGGGCTGCCTAAGGCTCAGGCAGGTGGGATGATAATTTGGAGTGACTGCTAATAGGTACAGTTTCTCTTTGGGGGTTGATGAAAATGTTCTCACTTTAGATTGTAGTGATGGTTGCAAAACTGTGAATATACAAAAAAACAAAAACAAAAACAAATCCCACTGAACTGTACATTTGAGTGAAATGCACGGTATATGCACTGCTTCTCAATAAAACTGCCAAAAAACAAAAAAACAAAAAAACAGGATGTTACACAAAAGGAATCATAAGGTCTGCAACCTTTTGGGATTAGGTTTTTTCACTCAACATAATTCTCTGGAGATTGAGCCAGAGTGTTGCATACATCCACACTTCATTCTCATTACTCTTTACTGCCAAGTAGTATTCATTGCATAGACGTGCCACAGTTTAAGTTAGCTTTTTTTTTTTTTTAAGATTTTATTTATTTATTTGACAGAGAGAGACAGCAAGAGAGGGAACACAAGCAGGGGGAGTGAGAGGGAGAAGAATGCTTCCCACTGAGCAGGGAGGCCAATACGGGGCTCAAACCCAGAACCCTGGGATCATGACCTGAGCTGAAGGCAGACACTTAACAACTGAGCTACCCAGGCGCCCCTAGTTTTATTTTATTTTTTAAGATTTATTTATTTTAGGGGCACCTGGGTGGCACAGTCGTTAAGCATCTGCCTTAGACTCAGGGCGTGATCCCAGGGTCTTGGGATGGAGCCCCACACCAGGCTCCTCCGCTGGGAGCCTGCTTCTTCCTCTCCCACTCCCCCTGCTTGTGTTCTCTCTCTCGCTGGCTGTCTGTCTCTGTCAAATAAATAAATAAAATCTTAAAAAAAAAAAAAAGATTTATTTATTTTAGAGAGCAAGAGAGAGCACGCACAAAGGGGTGGGGCAGAGGGAGAGAGAAAGAATCCCAAGCAGGCTCCACCCTGAGCACAGAGCTGGACATGGGGCTCAATCCCAGGACCCTGAGACCATGACCCAAGACAAAACTAAGAGTCAGACACCTAACCAACTAAGCCACTCAGGCGCCCCTTAAGTTAGTTTTAAATTAATCCGGAGAATGAGCATCTTTTAAGGTATTTATCTATCAATTGCTATTCTTTCTCCTGTGAATTCTTTCCATATTTTTAGCTCCTTTTCCTACTTTCCCTTTTTTTATTAGTCTTTTGTCATGTGTCCTACAAATTCTTTTTCCCAACTTAACTTTGCTTATGATTTTTTTTTTTTAAAGATCCCATTCATTTATGTGACAGAGAGACAGCCAGCGAGAGAGGGAACACAAGCAGGGGAGTGGGAGAGGAAGAAGCAGGGCTCCCAGCGGAGGAGCCCGATGTGGGACTCGATCCCGGAACGCTGGGATCATGCCCTGAGCCGAAGGCAGACGCTTAATGACTGCGCTACCCAGGCGCCCCCTGCTTATGATTTTTGAAATATAATTTTTTACTTTTATGAAGTCAAATATCATTCTGTATTTTTTCTAATAATATCCTTATAGTTAATTTTTTTACATTAAAATCTTTGATAAATCCTTATTTATTATAGCATGAGGAACTAGCAAGTTGAGTTTTTGAGTCTACTAGTACTATGATACAGTAAAAAGCCCGCCGGGCTAGGAATTAGGAGGCTCAGGTTCTAGACCTAGCTGTGCCATTACCTAGCTAAATCACTCTAAGCAGGCCACCAGTCTGTAGAACTTGTCTTTTCTACTTACCACAATTATTTTAAGAAACAAATAAGATTATAGATACGGAGGAGATTCTCAAGAAATATTCGACAAATGCCTATCACTTTAAAAAGAAAAATTAAAGCATAATATATATGAAATATTCGTATTGGTTACAACACTATTCCCATTCCATGTGCCACATACTAGAAAATTTACAATGTCAGCCTCAGAGAGGAAACAGCTTGCCCTACCCCAAATCCTAAGACCAAAGAGGTCAAGTGCCTTGCCTAGGGTCACAGGTGAAATTTAGGCAAGAGCTGGTTCCAGAAGTGAACCCAAGTGGCTACACTCAGCTCCCCACCAAGTCAAAGAGCATCATTCTTCTGAAGTTAAGACCTATGAAAACATGGACTGTCAGCATTTGTTTACATTCATACCTCTACACTAAAGACAAAAACAAAACTACTGTTTGAAAAAGAGTCTATAATCAGGATGTGATGGGGTGACAGAAGACAGTGGAACAGAAGGGCTGAATTTCAAGTGACAGTTTCCCACCTTGCTTCCGACAGCCTGGGATTTTGATGAAGGCTCCATAGTCTGTCACCATAGCAACCTATAAAGACCAAGGGAAAAAAAAAATCAATGTCACACAAATGAGAATCTCTCTTCCATAGCATTTAACCTAGTCTCCCTGAATTTCTACTTGGCACTGACTGCTGCAAAGCTCTCTAAAAGTTATGTTCTGTCAAATATTCTTTCTGTTCTTTTTGAAATTTAGACTGGCAGGTATGTGTGAACACATTAAAAACACTGGTGGGATTGGAATGTTGTCGGATGGTATGACAAAATCTAGGGGTGTCCAAATCCCACACCTACTGAAATCCTCAAAGGAGGTACTTGGAGAAAAGGGAGCACACAGCAGGAAATAAAGTAATAAAGTTACACTTTCTATTAGCTGGGACTGAGGCCCCCAATCCCAATACAGAGAACTTTAATAATTTGGGATGGATTATATAGAACATCCCTTTTTCCTAAACTTCAAGTCAAAACAGATGATATAGCCTGGTCTATTTAACTCCAAACCAGTTTATAAGAGAGGTTTATAAGACAGCTACAGAAAAAAATCAATACACAGACATCTGACAGAACCTAAAAAGATGTAATCAGAGAGAAAGAGTCGTCCCCAAGTCTTTTATGGAGGTGACCTGAGATGCAGAAGTTAGAGGCTTGAAGGGTCTATGTAATAGGTAATAGTAATGAAAGGTCCGGAACCACTGCCAGATAAAACATTATACCGAACTCTATCTCTGCCTCCCATCCATCCTCTAGCCTACCCTCCAACCCACGGATTAGGATTAAAACTGTCACTACAGTCCACATTGATCACAAATTATTATTTATAAAGTATTCAATATAATCTTATAAGCTCTATTTTATCAGTGACTTTAATTAGTTGTTTCATCTTGGGTACTCACTGTTCCAGCTTCACCATAACTAAGAGAAGGGGAGTGAATAGGACAAGCCCTGCTGCACAGTTATTGTTTCACTAATATATACTTACTCGCTACGTACAAAACGCTGTTCAAAGTGCTTTACATACTCCTCGTGATACCATATGCTATTGGTACTCTTACTATTCTCATTTGATGACAAACTGATGGACAGACTAAGTAACTCACCCAATGTTCTAAACTAGTAAGCAGCAGAGCTGGGATTTGAACCCAGTGAGTCTTAATTATACTAGAATGGCTCATGAGTTCCCTTGAACTAGAAAAGTCTAACGCAGAAGCAATGCGACATTTGACATTTTATCTGCTCCTGGGAACGATCTTCAGAAGTATACATGGTAGGTCCCTAAGCTGCAGATGAGGCAGAATCCATAGTACAGGTATAGAAAGAGCACAGGCCCTGGAGTGAAGAGATGTGGCTTCTAATCCCAGCTCTGCCACTCCTTAGCTGTGGGATGTTGAATACAACTTGCCTTTTAGGGCCTAAGTTTCCAAGTATAGTCACTTTCCTCTTGCAGATAACAAATGCTGTACACAAAGTGCCTCGCAGTGATGATATCTGGCACCTGATGTACATTCAACAAACTGTGGGTTTTTAATAATTTACAGTTCAAGACACTGATGCACAAAAAAGGTTAGTGACTAATGGAAACCCAACTAACTCAGACACAAGGCACAGAACCTAGATCCCTTGACGCCTAGTCCAGTGCCTCTTACTCCACCAAATATCATTACTCACCTCAATGTTAGGATGGAAAGAGACAAAAACTTCCATTTGCCTCATATTTTTAAATGGGCACTTGAAATAACTATGATACAGCATTAATGGGTTAAGAACCAAAAGCTTTTTTTTTAAAAGGTTTTTATTTATTTATTTGACAGAGCACACACGAGCCGGGGGGGGGGGGGGGGGGGGGGGCGGAGGGAAGCAGAGTCCCTGCTGAGCACAGAGCCAGGAGAGGGACTCGATCCCAGGACCCTGAGATCGTGACCTGAGCTAAAGTTAGATGCCTAACCGACTGAGCCACCCAGGTGCCCCAAGAACCAAAGTTCTAAAGTCCTCTTTTATACTGATGAATATGCTATAGTGGGGTAGGGACCAAACAGTCCCAAAGAAACAGTACAATGAGGCAGATACTAGTACTTAAAATCAAGGTAAGTGGAACTGGAGGAAGAACGTCAGAGATTAGCTGGTGCAATCCTATCATGTTTTGAATGAGGAAAAGTGAAGACCAGAGACACAAAGTGCTTTACCCAAGTTCACAAAGCAAGTTGTTTTCCAGGGTGACATGGATAAAGATAAGACTAAATTTTTAATTACAATAAAAGCAAATCCCTTCTTTCTGGACCAACTAAAGGTTTTTGCTTTTTTTTTTTTTTTATAAAGATTTTATTTGTTTATGTGACAGAGAGACAACCAGCGAGAGAGGGAACACAGCAGGGGAGTGGGAAAGGAAGAAGCAGGCTCCCAGCAGAGAAGCCCGATGTGGGACTCGAACCCGGAACACCGGGATCACACCCTGAGCTGAAGGTAAAGGCTTTTGCTTTTTAACTTTTTTTTTTTAAGAGAGAGAAAGAGTGGGGCGCCTGGGTGGCACAGCGGTTAAGCGTCTGCCTTCGGCTCAGGGCGTGATCCCGGCGTTATGGGATCGAGCCCCACATCAGGCTCCTCTGCTATGAGCCTGCTTCTTCCTCTCCCACTCCCCCTGCTTGTGTTCCCTCTCTCGCTGGCTGTCTCTCTCTCTGTTGAATAAATAAATAAAATCTTTAAAAAAAAAAAAAAGAGAGAGAGAGAAAGAGAGAGAACGTACGGGTGCACACATCCTTGCCAAGGAGTGGGGAGGGGCAGAGGGAGAGAGAATCCGAAGCGGGCTCCACCCCCAGCACGGAGCCCAGTCAGAGCTGGATCCCACGACCCTGAGACCATGACCTGAGCCAAAATCAAAAGTCAGAGGCCCAAATGACTGAGCCACCCAGGGACCTCAGCTTTTGCTTTAATTTAGTAACTGATTTTTGCTCCACAGTTCTATAAAAAGGGCTAAGGTGTTTCATACTGCGTAACATTATTAAGGGCAGAGTTATATAACAAACTTAAAAGAAGCATCTGGAATTTGGAGCCCAACTCGCCTTGCTGCTGTAAATTAAGACCATCTCACTTTTCAATCCTGAAATTCCAGTGTCACATTATGATCTTTTGAGGAAATATCATTAACAGACCTTAATTTGGCCTCTCCCAAAAGGAAAAGTTAATGTGCTCCAGAATGGATGCACTCAACTGTTCAGTCAGGAAAAGGCATTCTTGCCTATTTCCAGTACCAGCTGTTCCCATCACTGTGTCTCCCAGGGTGCAGTCAGAGTTGAAATGAACAGAATGGCACCTGCTGCAGATGATCACACAATCTGCCTGGTGTCCCAAGAATAATTAGCCAAATAACTCAGGGGAAAAAATTCAGTAATTATCTCAACTGAACTCGGGGTTTAGGTAAAATGAATTTACCATCTTCGGAGTAGAGGTTGCACTGGCCTTGAAACTAGTTATCCCCATAATGTGAATGAGCAACTTGAGGCTCAGAGACCTAAGTTACTTGTCCAAAGTCACAAAGGTAGAAAGTAGCAAGAACAGAAGTCTTTCTACTTCTAGTTCAATGCCATTTCCACCTCACCAACACCAATCTCCCTTCAGCATTTCTTTGGCTATGGCTGGGCTGAGCCAAATCCCAACTCCCACGGCTACACTTACACCTGCTACCATGCTTCACTGACTCCAGCACCAAGATAACCTCTCAGACGATGAGAGAAGGATGAATGTTGGCTTCTCACTTATTCAGTCGCTGAACTCTCCAGCCCTGCTGAGCCTGCTAAGAGAAGAACTGCTAGGTTATGGGCTACACCACCAGTTTCTTCAAGGCAGATTGGTCCTAAGGGGCTTGGGTTCAATTTTATTCAAACATTTGCTGAGCACTTATATGCAAGATACCATGTTAGGTACTGCGAACTAAAAACACTTTACAAAAATGTCCAGCCTATTTTTAAATAAATTTGAAGTAGTTACCAAGATATATGAGATAACCATGCCCCTTCCTCCCCAGTAACTCATACTCTAGTTTAGGAGACAAACACATACACAAGTAACAATCATATAAGACAGACTGTGATAAATGCTGTTACTGGGAACCAAAAGACTGTGGAACAACTAGATTTACCATCTACCCTCCTTCTAACCTTTAATTCAGTTAAAAGAGTTCTCTTAAAGTTCTTTTGGTTCCACCATGCATTTATGTGCAGCTGGACAACCCCAGGGGCAGTTCAGCAGAAAGGAGACTTGGAGAGATGACTTGATTTAAAATCCCAGTTTGGGGGCACCTGGGTGGCTCAGTGGGTTGGGCGTCTGACTCTTGGTTTCAGCTCAGATCATGACCTCAGGGTTGTGAGATCAGCCAGCATAGGGCTCTGCGCTCAGCAGGGAGTCTGCTTCCTTTTTCACTCTCCTTCTGCCCCTCCTCCCACACTCGTACTTTCTCTCTCTCCAAAATAAACAAATACACCTTTTTAAAAAATAAATAAAATCCCAGTTTTGCTATTTATTAACCATTGGGCAATTACTTAAATTCTGAGAGGAGTTTCCTTATCCATAAAATAGGGTAACAATTTTTTGGAGAGTCAATGACACAGAATGTGTAAAAGTGCTGACATACGTTAGGCTTACAATTTTTTTTGAATTTTAACGTAACCAAGTCTTCTTTGAAATATTAGGTATTCATTAAATGTTTGTGGATGAGTATTCTGAAAAATGGTTTCTTCTTTATGATTTATCAAGCAACTTCTCTCTCCCTAATTCCAGTCATTTCTAAACCATCATTTTTCAAAATGTGCTCCTGAAATACTAAGCTAGAACTACTAAGTTCTCCCCAAACATTACCCTAGCCCATCCATCCTTAACAGTAACATATAAAACCTACACTAATTCAAGTCCCACCTCATTTAAGCAGCTGTTGGGCAGGAGCCACTTTCAAAGTGGCCGAGTCAGTTTGTGAAGGGCACAGCACTCTTCTCTGCCTTTTGTGCAACACCTGACAAACGAACTTTATCATCAGAAAAATCAATTTACTTCCTTTTCTGAGCCCTGGTACCTCACTGATCTTTGGGAACACCACAGCTGTTAAAGAAAAAGGACAAAGGTTCTGAAGAGCAGAATTGTTTACTATTTGCTCGAACGTTATTATCCTCAGTATCTTGACTTTATATTAAAAGTTGGGACTGACTTAACAGAAGTCAAGAGCCACAATTATCTATAACCAACTGACAAATACAAAGTTTGCCGTCAAAGGCCTCCCATTATTAGAAGATGAAGCTTTTGTCAACCATATAGCAAGTATGAACAACCATAAAGCAAGTGAGAATGATACTGTTAAAATACTACAGGCACTCATAAGACACTGAAAACAATTTTTTGGCTTTACTTTCACTTTGAGAGGAAGAAGATAATGTTAATGAATTCCTACTCTATCTCGGGCATTGTTTTTAAAGATGATAGCTTATTTAACCATCATGGCAATCCTATGGAAGAAATTATTGTCTCCATTTAACGAATGAGAAAACCAAGACTCAAAGAGAGTAAGTGGCAGTCTCAAGAATCACACAGTAAGTAAAAGCACTAGGACAGGAATCTCAAGTTTTGTCTGTTCTCCAAATACAATGCCTTCTTCTTCAAAAGCTGATCATTCAGTCACTGATGATGTAATGAGCACCTATTATTTTCTACGCACCTACCTGGGACTGAGATCTACAACCACAAAAAACACAGAGGGCTCTGCCCTCATGGAGCTTAGTGTCTTGTGAGAAAGACAGACATTACACAAGTATGCAAATACAGGGCAAGCCTATTTATTTGTGGTGGGGAAAAGATCCTTGAGGAGACATTAGGGTTGAGCCCTAAAACATGAAGAGAAGTTAGTGGGAGAGTGGGATAGTTAGACACAGCATGTGCAAAAGTCCTGAGAAGGAAGAAGGCTTAGGATGCTCAGAGTGGTAAGGAAGCCAGTGTGGCTGGTGTGTGAGTAGTACAGAACAAAGCCACAGTCTGGGTAGGCAGAGGCCAAGTCATATAGAGCTCATGAAAATGAGACTGAATGAATTCAAGTATAACGAGAAGCCTAGAAGAGCTGTGAGAAAGCAGTATGTTCAATCTGCTTTTTAGATGTTATTCTGGCTGCAACAGAAAGAACAGATTGAAGAGGGACTATAATAGATAAAGAGACCCCAGTGGCCAAGCAAGAAATGGAGAGCTTGAATTAATGGGATGCCACAGGGATAAAGAAGCATACATTCAAGAGATATATTTGGGAGGTAGCAGTAGTATGACTTGCTTATGGACTGGAGGGAAAGGGAAAATCAAGATCAAATCAAGAGGAGAAATGAAGGATGATGCCCAGACATTTATCATGGGTACCTGGAAGGATAGTGGTTCCATTTGCTGAGATACAAAAGACTAAAAGAACGGATTTGGTTAAAAAATAAAAAATTCAGGGGTGCTAGGTGGCTCAGGCAGTGAAGCATCTGACTCTTGATGTCCAGGTCATGAGTTTGAGCCCCACATTAGGTGTAGAGATTACTTAAAAAATGAATAAATTTCTTCAAAAAAAAAAAAAAAGAAAGAAAGAAAGAAAAAAGAAGAAAGCAAGCAAGCAAAGAATAAATTCAGTTTAAAACATAAATCAGACATGCTGTGAGGTACCCAAATGAAGATGTCAAGTATGCAGTTAGGAGTCTGGAGCTTCGAGGGGGTACAAACAGCAGCCAGATGCTCCACTAGTCCTTCCTGTTTGAACTGTGACGCTCCACATATTCTCAGGCGCACAGGAGCTCCAAACCCAGCTGCTTTTCACCCCTCAGCCATGCTTAACACAAATGGTAAGTTTTTAAGGCCAAGAGAGTATACCTCTCCTTGGAAAATAGTGTAGAGAGCAGGCAAGTTCTCCATGGTCTCGGGTCTTCCTGAATTCATCCTTAACGTTCTATGGCTCCTCCATTTCTCTTCTGCTGAAGCTAATTCAAGTGTCCTATCACAAAGAAATAAGACGGACAACAATGTGAAAGACATCTGCATTAAAGAAGAAATGTGCACATTACCCACAGCTAGTCTCTACAGAATAATAGCATTAGATTTAACACCATGCACTTTTATCCACATCTCTTTTGCCCACTGTGATCCTCAGGAGTTGTAGAAACTTTGAACTTATTTTTTTTTCAATTTGATACTTACCTAACACTATTAGTCTGTTTTGTTTTTCCTTTTGTAATTGCTGTTACTATTCTGTTGTCAAAGGAAGGCTTTTGAGATGTGTGTATGAAAATGAATCTTTAAAAAGGGAAAAATAATAGTAATAAGAGCTAACATTTATCAAGAATTTACTATGTCCCGGTACTGTGTTAAGCACCAGACAGCCAATATCTCATTTATCTCAATATCTCAAATTCTCAAAATGTAGGTTATATTCTTATATAAATGAGAAAACCAAGGCTTCCAGAGGTCAAATTACTAGGCCTATGTCAAAAAGCTAGGAAATAGTGGAGTCAAACTCTGGCTGACACCAGAGTCCCTGCTTTTAACACTATGCTAGGGTTAATCTGAAGTCACTTCAAAAAGAGAATAGTTTACTTTTTTCTTTATAAAATTAAAAACACACATGCTCATTTTAAAAGTTCAGACAATACATTCATGACAAAAATCATCCATAATTCAATTTTATTTATATTCTTTAAAACCTTTTCATATACAGAAGAGTTTTTTAATGGAATCATGAAATTATTAATCACTAATTAACAGCCATTTTCTTGTATACTTTAATAATTCATACACATGCACATATACCTTTTTTAAGATTTGTTTAATTTTAGAGGAGAGGGCACATGCACGCACAAGGGGGAGGGACAGAGAGAGGAGAGTCTTAAGCAGATTTTGCGATGAGCTTGGA
Source organism: Ailuropoda melanoleuca (assembly GCF_002007445.2). Lineage (NCBI taxonomy): Eukaryota > Metazoa > Chordata > Mammalia > Carnivora > Ursidae > Ailuropoda > Ailuropoda melanoleuca. Next base: position 9,896,308 of record NC_048219.1, on the reverse strand, counting down.
GCCCAATGTGGGGTTTGATCTCACAACCCTGAAATTACAACCTGAATCGAAACCAAGAGTTGGACGCTTAACCACCCAGGTGCCCCTACACCTCTTTTTTTTTTAATGCCTACAAAATAATCCATTCTTGAATGCACCAAATTTACTTAACTGTTTATGAATCATGTTAAAATGAGGTGGTGCCTGAGACTGTACATTTCCAGAAGCTCCCAGATGATGCTGATGCTGCCTGAGTAGCAAGTCTTACAGCTTTGGAGTTGGAAAGGACCTTACAGATACTCTTGTTCAGTCTCCTGTTTTAAACAGAGAGGGAACTAGCAGTCTAGTGGCTCTTAACCATGGCACTTTGCTGCGTAAATCACTGCTACATAAAGATAAATCTAATGGTACTGCCCTCAGTTCTCTTTTTCCTCTCAATTATACTTGCTTACAATAAGACTTGAAACTCTAGTTTCCTCAGATTTTCATAACCAAATACTTTCTTCTCTCCTCAACCCCCCTCACTTTCATATGACAACTTCGGGTCCTAGTCTTGGAAAAAAAGTCTTCCTGATCTACAGGACCATCCATTAACTGAACTGCCTCACTTAAAACAGAAATGAGAGAGGTGGCACCTGGATGGCTCAGTCGGTTAAGCATCTGCCTTCGGCTCCGATCATGATCTCAGGGTCCTGGGATTAAGCCCCACATCGGGATCCCTGCTCAGCCAGAAGCCTGCTTCTCCCTCTCCTTCTGCCCTTCCCCCTACTTGTGCACCCATGCGCTCTCACTCTCTCATCAAATAAATAAGTAAAATCTTAAAAAAAAAAAAAAAGAAATGAGAGGAAATCTTATCAGTCTTCCAAATCCTGGTTCTAGTATCACCCCCCCCCGGGAATTCAGGAAGACCCAGGTGATCCTTGTCCTTGAGTTCTGCAAGACAACTTCGTATCCTTATAATAAACCTGCCCTTTTCTGCTTAGATCAGCCACAGGTGGTTTTTACTTCTTTACTAATAACACATAGAATGGAGGCTGATTTGTCAGTTCTTGAAAAATGGCTGATAAACAGGTTAAATCCAAGCATCACACCCTGATTACATCCTGCCTCTCCCACTTCCCGGCTATGCAGGTTCATCTCCAATCTTTGCCTCCCTCGACTAGCAGTTCAGACCCCACATCCTAGAACAAAGGTTATTGACCTGAGGCCAGAGGCTCTATCAAAAGACCTTCATTCCTCCAGCTCTTGGAACATAGAATCTATACAGGCATCAGCAGCTAAGACACCCAAATTGAGCTCAAACATTTTAGTCCATCACCTGTTCCTTCTACACAAAGGTCATGGAAAGAGCAATAATCATGGAATAGAAACAATCTTAAGTTGATTCTTACAGATTTCTGCTGTATAAGTGTATGACCACGTAACTTAATGCTCTCCTATTGGCTCCTTCCATAGAACAGTAGCCTGAGAAACCCTATGCAGTTCTTCAGGAAGGAAAGCGGTATGCATTGTTGAGGGAAATCCTGAAATATAACAGTAATAGGTTTACAATTTCAGGAAAGTAGAGGGCTGCCGTTTTAAAAAACGGAACTTAAAATTTTCTTTCAAATTGTGTTCTATAGAAATCCAAAGCTCTGGAGGCACCTGGGAGGCTCACTTGGTTAAGCATCTGCCTTTGGTCATGATCCCAGGGTCCTGGCATGAAGTCCCACATCAGGCTCCCTGCTCAGTGGAGAGTCTGCTTCTCGCTCTCCCTGTGTGTGTGCTCATGCTCTTGCTCTCTCTCTCTCTCACTCTCTCTTTCAAATAAAATCTTAGAGGGGGAAAAAAAAAAAAAGAAACCTGGAGTTCTATGGTGGTTATTTAGAAGCTCCTCAGTTAATCCGAGGTTTTTTTTTTTTTTTTTTTTAAGATTTATTTATTTGAGAGAAGAGAGCATGTGCACGCATGGGGGAAGGGGCAGAGGGAGAGAATCTTCAAGCAGACTCCCTTCTGAGCTCAGAGCCTGGAAGCAAGTCTTGACCTCATAACCCATGAGATCATGACCTGAGCAGAAACCAAGAATCACACGCTTAACTGACTGAGCCATCCAGGGGCACCCCGAGTTTATTTTTATTTTTTATTTTTTTTAAGGATTTTATTTATTTATTTATTTGACAGACATAGAGACAGCCAGCGAGAGAGAGAACACAGGCAGGGGGAGTGGGAGAGGAAGAAGCAGGCCCATAGCAGAGGAGCCTGATGTGGGGCTCGATCCCATAACGCCGGGATCACGCCCTGAGCTGAAGGCAGACGCTTTAACCGCTGTGCCACCCAGGCGCCCCTCGAGTTTATTTTTAAACATTCAATTCTGAAATATCTAGGCACCACAGTGTTCAAGAAGTCCAAAGAAGTAGGGCTTGAGGCCAACCAATCAGAGGAGAGCCTCCATACCAAAGGTAAAAGGAGCACAGCCCCAAAGAAACCAGTTGGGAGAGGTCCAGCCCAGAGCAGCTGTGAAGCTAGCAGCGTCTCTTCAGTAATAAGCAGTGATTGATTATTGCTGATTCCCATCTGCCTTCCCAGCCTCAGGGGGGACCATGATAGCAAGAAGGAGTGGAGGTTATAGGAGAAGGGCCTTCTTTCAATAACAGTGTATTCTGCTTTGATCCAACTTACCTATTAAGCTTCTATGTTCATTTGGAAAAAAGAGTCCTGCTGTTTTAAAGAAGTTTATAAAACATTGAGATATAGTCCAGTCAAATAGGACCACATCTGTAGACCTCAAAGAGCAAGTAAACTGACAAAGATTGAGGTACATCATTTGGAGTTGCTTTGCAATAATTCTAGAAGCAGAATATCTTCCTTAAGTGCTTCATTTTCCTTGAATGTTTTAAACTACAATAGAATATGTAAGAGGGCAACACGGCCCCAGTTACTAGGCACCTACTTCCCAAAGCAAGCGACAGAGCAAGAAAAGTATACTGTGGGAATGGGAGGTGTAGCATAGGAATGGTGGCCCAGAGTGAGGTCAGAGCCTATGCTTGGAGAGGAGGAAATGTGCAAAGAAGAGCAACCCTGTGTGGGAAGGAGCAGGGTAATGATGGCATCCACATATTGGGCCGTCCAGAAAGATGAATCAGTGCCCAAGAATGGAGAAGCAGGGCCTGGAGACTAGAGGTAGTAATCCAATGTTAACTTTCTGATTATAGTAGTTATATTGTGGTTATATAAGAGAATGTCCTTGTTCATAAGAAAACTAAAGTAGTCAGAGATGATGGGCATCCAGTTAGCAACTTAACTCTCAAATGATTCATAAAAAAATGTCATTTGTACTGTACCTCCACAATTTTGTGACTGTTTCAAAGCTGTTTTTTTTTAATGTGCATGCAACTGAAAAAGAAAAAACAAAACAAAACCCAAACATACCCTGTTCTCCCTTCTCTCAAGCAGTGAGAAGTCCATAGAACAATATTAAATTGGTAAGATACTTAAAGCACCTTTGGAACTTCATTTCGTGTGTCACCTTACTGATCTGGCCAAGATTTTTGTTGTTGTATTTAAGTTTGTTTGGATTTAGATTTGTCGTGGCTGCTACAGAACAATACTAACTGGGTAGAACCCTGAGAGTTAAACGAATTCTAATTTATCTTTAACCTGTGTATAAGAATTGAGAGGAGAATCCGTTGAAAAGTAAAAATATTGGGATTATGAGCACAGACAGAATAATGACTCCAGAGCCTGCACTCTCAACCACTATTCTACACTACCTCAAAAAGAATTTGCAGTGCACATATAAATCTTGTAAGAATTTCTAACACAAACTAAGTCCCAACATTAGAGATCCAATGAGGAGTCATCATCAGAAGGGCATCATCCATGGAGGAGGTAATGATGAGGTGGGTCTGGATTCGTTCATCCAAACTGTAACCAATGACCATTTCTTATTTGGTTTTCTGTTCCCAGTGTCTGGCATACAGTAGGTACTCAAAGTTTTTTTTTTTTTTGAATGAGTATGAGTAAAGCCTCACTATGCACCAAACACCGGTAGAGAAAGAAGGGAGACACAGCATTCTGGTCTAAAGAATGCAGAGGGGGGCGCCTGGGTGGCACAGCGGTTGAGCTTCTGCCTTCGGCTCAGGGCGTGATCCCAGCGTTGTGGGATCGAGCCCCACATCAGGCTCTTCCGCTGGAAGCCTGCTTCTTCCTCTCCCATTCCCCCTGCTTGTGTGCCCTGTCTCGCTGGCTGTCTCTGTCTCTGTCGAATAAATAAATAAATTAAAAAAAAAATAAATAAAGAATGCAGAGGAAATGAGTTCCTCCCAATATATTGGTCAGATTAGAAGGTGGGAGACCGGTAGCCAAAATTCCTCCTTCCCACCAAATTGCTACAGTGTTTCTTCCTTTTTGAACTTCAGTCATGGATCAGAGAAAACGTCCAAAAGCAGGACAGAGAAAGAACAGTAAAGTGAAAAAACAAAACAAAACACAACACACAAAAATGGTCTCATAAAATGTGAAAGCTGAAAGGGAATTATGGAGTTCATTTAGCCCATTACTTTTATTTAACTAAAAACGAGGTCAAGTGACTTGACAAAGGCTGCTTACTTACAGTTAACCATGTTGGCACTAGACCCCATGACCAGTACTCTCCTGTCCCACATTGTTGTTACAATCAATAATCCTGGAGGTCCTCTCCAAGACCTCTGATGACAACAGTTAGTATTTGAGTGTTTATTTGCCAACAGCCAGTATTTGAGTATTTATTTGCCATGCAATAACACAAAAGCTTTACTTGTCTTAACTAATTCTTTTTTTGACCACAATACAAGATAAGCAATTATCATTGCCATTCTATAGAGGAAGAAACTGAGACATGAAAGAAGCTAAGTATTTTGCTTAAGATTACAAAACTATGAATGATGGAGATGACATTCAAATCCTATGAACATTTTTTTCTTCCCTTTCTAGATTGTGAAATTCTTCTAAGCATGCCCTTGTGTTACATATTATCATACCCTTCCTCCCCAAATCTCCAGTGTCTAGCACAGTGTAAGGCACATTGACATTTACAACTGAGTACTGAAGTACTTCATTTTATCCTATCTTAAATTGTTAGTTAACTCATCAACTCAGTACATTTACTGATGTTTATGTCAGGTCCTGTGCTAAGCACTTCATAAACCTCCTTTCAATCCTTAACTCTACGAAGTAGATATCCCTGTTTATGGAAATGAAGTAACTTACCCAAAACTCATAGCTAGAAAGAGACAAATATTAGGCCATTCCAAGGGCCACACACGTGCCACTAAACCACCCCTTTCAACACAGTCCCTATCTCTCAAAGACTTCCTACTCTGGTAGGGATAATGGTAACCAATTACAATACAGTGTGATCAGTGCTAAAATAGTGGCTAGGTTCAAAGTACTGAGAAAATAAGAGAGAGCAAGGGTTTGGAGGACATAAGGAAGTTTAAGAGGTGACAACTGAATAGGACTTTAAGGATAAATGGAAGTCCTATAACAGAGAATACTGTTCTTTGACCTCATTAGAACCCTAATCTATTGAACTCTACTTTCTTAACCAATTAGCCCTCTCCAGCTTGGATTCCACAGCCCATCATTTCATTAATACCCTGACCTCCCTTTAACTTCATGTCTTTACAGCTCACCTTTCTGGCATGAGTGGAGTATAGCTGCAGACAACAGAACCCATGCGAGCTAAGTTAAGCAGAATGGGAGTTACTGCCAGGTTATTATGTGGCTTACAAAATTACTTGAAGGGCTGTAGGAGAAGGCTCTCTCAGAACTTACAGGAACGAGTCTTAATCCACAAAATAAGTCTTTGCCATGACCAGGAAAGTTATGGCTATCATTGCATAAAGTCACTAAACCAGAAAGTTGTTGACTAAAATCCACTGCTTCTGCTATAATACTTGCCAGCAAAACTGGATGGCTCTCATCCTCTTTGTCTCCACATCTAACTCAGTTTCAAATTCAATTCTCACCTTAGGTGCAAAGGAGTCTAGGAAATCATTTTTAGCATCCCAAACTTTTCAGTAAGAGAAGGCACGTTAAGAGGTGGAAAAGTATGCTGAGCAAGTCAAATCCCCAGTCCTCACCATACCTGGCTATGTTTTCTCCACGCCTACACTGAATAGCCTGATGTTGCTAGAAAAAAAAATATGATCTCCGACCTCAAATGGAACCTTAATTTTGCAAGACAAGTCTACATTTCTCCAGTCAACTCATTCTCCCACAATCTACAATGACTTTCACACTTTCTACAATCTTCTCAAATCTCTGACCTCCTCTTACTCTAAGCATATGATCCCATCACCTGCTTTACAGAAAAAATAAAAGCCATGAGAAAGAAACTCATTTTACCAGTAGAAAACACACAAACAACCTGTATCTATTGCCTTCAATTTCTTCTTCCTTTCTATTGACTGGAAAAGGTCCTTTTTTTTTTTTTAAAGATTTTATTTATTTATTTGACAGAGATAGAGACAGCCAGCGAGAGAGGGAACACAAGCAGGGGGAGTGAGAGAGGAAGAAGCAGGCTTCCAGCAGAAGAGCCTGATGTGGGGCTCGATCCCAGAACGCCGGGATCACGCCCTGAGCCGAAGGCAGAAGCTTAACAACTGTGCCACTCAGGCGCCCCTGGAAAAAGTCCTTAATTTCCATCTTGCTAAGACTGCTCTCTCCAGCTGTACTTTGGATCCCATCCATTCCCATGTTCTCAGAACACTATCAATGACCCAATTTCTCTCGTGTTTTCAATTTCTCCATCACTCTTTAAAGATTTTATTTATTTATTTGACAGAGATAGAGACAGCCAGCAAGAGAGGGAACACAAGCAGGGGGAATGGGAGAGGAAGAAGCAGGCTCGTAACAGAAGAGCCTGATGTGGGGCTCGATCCCACAACGCCGGGATCACGCCCTGAGCTGAAGGCAGACGCTTAACCGCTGTGCCACCCAGGCGCCCCCTCCATCACTCTTTAAACTGGATCCTTGGTGATCTCTCATCTCCTTCAGCTTCCACACCCTCTCATCTCCTTTACAATCATATGTGTGAAAAATACTCTCTAGATTCACTGCCTCCATTTCCTTCTCTCAATCTTTGCCTCATATCTGGCTTCTGGTCCATCACACCAACTCATGAAGGACACCATAAGCTCCACGAAGATAAAGCCAACACACGTTTTTCAATTCTCATGATATTTAAATTTCAGGATTTTCTAACACACACCATTTCCTGCTGCTGAGACAACATTCTTCTGGTCCTCCACTCTAGCTCTTCTGTTTCTCTTGTGGACTCCTGCTCCTGTTCTTGGCCATTACATGTTGGGACCACTCAAGGTTCTCTTAGATGATCTTACCCACACCTATGGCTCAATTATCACCAATATGCAAATTACTCCCAACTAAATATTTCCCAAAACTTCTCTGAGATCCAAAGCTGTATCTCAAACTGCCTCCTGGATGTCATGAATGACCTCTCCCTTCCCCTTCCAAAAAAAGAACTACTCTGTTGCATAAGCCAGAAACCTAGGAGTTATGTTTGATTTCTCTTTCACTCCCTGAATCCAATCCATCACTAAGTTCTACTGATTTTACCTCATCTCTAGAATCTGTCCAGAGATTGGTACAATCTCTGCAGTTGTACCAATACATCAGTCCTCATTGCTAATATCTGTCGCCTAAGTGGTCTATCTGCATCTATCTCTCCTCCAATCTGTTCATGCTACTGAGACTGAACAGCCACCTCTCCCACCACAGCACTCTCTCCCACAACAAAAATAACGCCAGTGGTTTCTCATCAGTCTTGAAGTAAAAGTCCTGCCCCTCTACCCACCTCCAGCTGCAACCTGTAGGAGACTCTCCTTCATTCCCTCTGTACTGGCCACAGTGGCCTCTTTTTGCCTTTTAGTCATTTTCCTCCCATTTGCCACATGGCCCTCGCATATGCTGTTCTATATGGAACATTCTACCTCCCTCCCTTGACCCAAGTAATCAGAATTCTTCCTTCATGTATCAATTCAGGCATCTTTCCTCACAGATGCCTTTCTGCTTATTTCAGGCACTCATAGCATCAAGCATCTCTCCTAGGCAGCATGTATTTTACAGTTCTTAGATCACTGTTTAACGTGTTTGTCCTCCCGGACTCAAACCCCTGAAGTCAGGGACCATCTTTGGTTCACAATGTATCCCCAAGGCTCTTTCCAATAAATACCAGTTGGACAACTAAGGAGGAGACCTAGTTCCCAGGTATGAATCCAAATTTCTCAAAAGACCGTGCTCTGGAGAAGCAGGAGTCGGATATTCCTCTCATCTCTCTCTCTCTCAGAGGCACAGAGCAGGCCCTGGTAAAAGGCTGCACAGTCAGTGGTAGAAACAAGTCGGCCTCCCCAGCCAGAGAAGAGCCTGGTGGAGCTGGGAAACAGGCCTTTCCTCCCTGGTGGGGGCGTCCTGCACAGGCACAGGCACAGGGCTGGACGAACTAGTCAGCGGTCGAGGGCCTCAGGCGGCCGCAGAGACCCCATCGCTCTGCTCCAGCGGAGAAGGGGAACCCAGGCAGCTACGCGCGGGCGCTGGGACCTCGAGGCCCGCCTTGGCTCCCTGAAAATATTCAGCTGAGAAGGGCCAGGCTCAGGCCACATAACCGAGGCGCCGCCTCCAGATGCCGCAGCCACCACCCCCCCCCCCCCCCNGATTTTTTTTTTTTTTTTTTTTTTTTTTTTTTTTTTTTTTTTTTTTTTTTTTTTTTTTTTTTTTTTTTTTTTTTTTTTCCCCAAACCCCCCCCCCCCCCCCCCCCCCCCACCCTCCTTCCACTTACTCTGCGTCAGCTCCCGGTCTCCCCGCCGCAGCATTGAGCGAAACGCCAAAACGAGACAGCGCTCCCACCCACAAGACACAGCGCGCCTAGGTGGGACTCCAGATCCACCCACCAATCCTGGCACACTACTCTCGTGACGCTAGCAAGAGCTGACCAATAAAAGAAGAGCATTTAGGGGGCGGTGCAGAGGGGACTATTGGAAGACGATTGGTTTCTCCAAGCCGGAAATTCTCTGGGAAGAACTAAGTTGGAACCAATCGCACGCTGCCGGAGGGTGTCGGCGCGGTCAGTGGCGGCGCTGAGGAGAGCGGTTGCCGCCATGATAGAGCAGCAAAAGCGCAAAGGCCCAGAGTTGCCACTGGTCCCAGTCAAGCGGCAGCGGCATGAGTTGCTGTTGGGAGCGGCGGGGTCGGGGCCCCGCAGCGGGGCAGCAGCAGACGGCGCCGGGAGCTTTGCTGCAAGCGGTAAGTGAAGTAGCAGGCGGCCTTCGGCCCTCAGCTCATCTTCCCCTCTGAGAGCCTGGCACCCGCGATCCCGCACTGCGGGGGCGGAAAGAGACTAGCTACCTGCGGTTAAAGTAGGGAAGCACCGTTAAAGCGGTCGACACCCCCGCGGATGCGCTCCATTCGTTCCCCGGTTGGATGCCCATTTTCAGCGTCTCGACCACCCGATGAGGTGGCGTGAGAATTAGAGTTAAAAGACCTTGAACTCAAAACCGGTACCAGGGCTTTTTCATACTTAATCTTCCACAGGGATCCGGCATAGAGTAAACATTCAGAAAAGTTTGTAGAATGGATGGATGAATGAATGAAAGAATGAATGAATGAGGGGAGGGAGGAAATGAATGAGACCCGCTCGCTTTGGGACTTGGGGCAAGTTGCTCTCCCCTTTATTTCTCAGCACTAGTACTGTTCTTAACAACTGAACAATCGCTAACATTCGTTGAGTCCTTGTACCTTATAAGGCCTCTGTGTATGAAAACTCCATTAATCTTGGTAACAGCTTAAGAGTTAGGACCTCTTAGTGTAGTGTTTGTAAACTACCCGGCAAATGATAGAGATTTTAAACCCCGAGTCCATGCTCTTAACTGCATTTCTTGTGAGATGGAGATAATGATCACACCTCGCCCTGTGCTATAAGGCTCAGATAGAGAAATAGCTTGTGTTTCCTCTCTCAACCTTTCCACCAGCCGGTGAACAAATCCTGCTGGCACCGTCCTCAAAATATATACCAAATTGCTACCCTTTCTGCCACCTCCATCACTAACTTCTGATCTAAGCCATTATTTTCTCATTGGCATTGTAGTGAGGTCCTAACTGGTATTCCTGTTTCTGCCCTTGTATGGTCAGTCTCTTTTCAGTCCAGCGGCCAGAGAATCCTGCTAAACGTCAGATCATGTTACCCTCTGCTGAAAACTTTCAGTGGCTTTCCACTTAACCCAGAGTTAAACCAAAATCCTTACAATCTTTTTTTTTTTTTTAAGATTTTATTTATTTGACAGAGAGAGACACAGTGAGAGAGGGAACACAAGCAGGGGGAGTGGGAGAGGGAGAAGCAGGCTTCCCGCTGAGCAGGGAGCCTGATGCGGGGCTTGATCCCAGAACGCTGGAATCATGACCTGAGCTGAAGGCAGACGCTTAACGACTGAGCCACCCAAGAGCCCCCCAAATCCTTACAATCTTTTACGCATTTTCCCTTTACCTCTCAGATTTACCTATTTTTCATTGCTCACCCTGCTCCAGTCTTGTTGGCTTCCATGCTCTTGCCTCAAAGCCTTTGCATTTGCTGCACTCTACCAGAATGCTCTTCTTCAAAATATCCACATGGTTTACACACTCGGCTCCTCCAAATCTTTTTTCAGATATCACTTTTTTTGAGGGCTTTCCTGACTACCCTGTTTTATATTGCAATACCCCATATGCATTAATCCACATAGCTTTTTTTCTCCATAGCACCTACTACCTGCTGTACATTTTACTTGTTTTCTCTCTCCCTCTCTCCTCTTCCTCCGTTCCACTAGAACACAAACTCCATTGTTTATTTTGTTCAGTACTATTTTTCAGTGCCTAGAACAGTGCCTGGCACATAATATTTTTTTTTGAAATTAATGAGTGAACTGGTAACTACTAAAGACATTTGGGGACTATTGATAGTGTACCAGTCCTTCTCTCTGAAAAGAATATCAGCCTTGATTTCGTTGAATTGTCCAAGCATAGGCTTAGTGTCGAGACCATAATCAAAACTACTTTCCTGGGTAATATGTACCCTGCTGGGTGGTTGGGAAGCACAGTTCAGTCATTAATGAAATGAGCTAGAGACTGGGAAAACAGTGGTGAATGACACAAGCACTTACAAGGTCCCTGCACTCAAGGGTGCTTTTCTATTGGGGAAATAGAACAAATGTGTAAACAAATACATAAGGAAGGTAATTTGCGGTAGTGCTAAGTGCTGTGAAAAAGTACAGTAGGATTAATGGAATACAGAGGAGAGGTGTGGTGGTTGCTTGAGTTTGAGTGATCAAGGAAAGACTTTCTGCGGCCACCTGGGTGGCTCAGTCGTTAAGCGTCTGCCTTCGGCTGCGGGCATGATCCCAGGGTCCTGGGATTGAGCCCTGCATCGGGCTCCCTGCTCCGCCAGGAGCCTGCTTCTTCCTCTCCCACTCCCCCGCTTGTGTTCCCTTTCTCGCTGGCTGTCTCTCTCTCTCTGTCAAATAAACAAATAAAATCTTAAAAAAAAAAAAAAAGGAAGGAAGGACTTTCTGACGAGGAAACATTGCAAGGAGCTAAACACAAGAAGATCAAGGGAAGAGGATTCCAATCAGGAGCAACAACAAGTGTAAAGATCCTCAGACAGAAATGAGCTTAACATGTTTGAGCAATTAAAAGTTGGCTATGGGACAAGAGGAGAGGGAGGGAGTAAGTAAACAGGTAGACACTGGACACTACAGCAAGAGGGGATCAAATTGGAGGCATCAGTTAATATGAGAAGAGTTGCCATTCTCTAAATCAGGAGAAATCTACTCAATTATTGTTTCCCATGTCTTTTGCACCCTCCTTTGCCTGTGTGTAATGACTACCCTGTACTTCTATTTTTTGTTTAGGGACCTCCAAGGTGTTCCTCCCTTCAAGCCCCAATCATGCTGCTCTCAGGACATGAAGGGGAAGTGTACTGCTGCAAGTTTCACCCCAATGGATCCACCTTAGCATCTGCAGGATTTGATCGACTGATATGTAAGAGAGAGTTTTTGAATTTGGAGTAATTGCTCTCTGATAAATAGTGATTATTTTTTAAAACCTTTAGTGCCATGGGGGCGCCTGGGTAGCACAGTCGTTAGGCGTCTGCCTTCGGCTTAGGGCATGATCCCAGAGTTCCGGGATCGAGCCCCGCATCAGGCTCCTCCCCTGGGAGCCTGCTTCTTCCTCTCCCACTCCCCCTGCTTGTGTTCCCTCTCTCTGGCTGTCTATCTCTGTCAAATAAATAAATGAAAAATCTTAAAAAAAAAAAAAAAAAAACCTTTAGTGCCAAAGAAGGTATCAGTCTGAATTGGTCATATCACAAACTATGTAGCTAACATGCTAAAACAGTGTAATAAGAATGTTGAATGATCTTGGGTGTAGACCTCAAGGTCTATATGGTAAATACAGAAGGGATTATGTTACTAGTTGGAAAGTGAGTTGCCTGCTTCGAGAAGATCTTCATCATGGAGACAAATCTTGAGCTTATTCAGCCAGAAAAGAGATCTAGTCCTACTGGATTAATGGAAGTAATGAAGAAAAAGATAGCTTTTCCTTTTCCCAAAGATGTGAGGCCTTCCTCTTGATCCACTCATAGAATCCTAGCATAAGGGAAGGAAAGGGGAGGTGGGGACCCCAAAGTGGCAACTCACTTGGATAATCTACCTGTAGGTCGTTAGGATCTGCATCCAGGGGACACCTGGCTGGCTCAGTAGAGCATGCGACTCTTGATCTTGGGGTTGTGGGTTCAAGCCCCATGTTGGGTGGAGAGATTACTTAAAAATAAAATCTCCAGGGGCGCCTGGGTGGCACAGCGGTTAAGCGTCTGCCTTCGGCTCAGGGCGTGATCCCAGCGTTATGGGATTGGGCCCTACATCAGGCTCCTCCGCTATGAGCCTGCTTCTTCCTCTCCCACTCCCCCTGCTTGTGTTCCCTCTCTCGCTGGCTGTCTATCTCTGTCAAATAAATAAATGAAAAATCTTAAAAAAAAAAAAAAAAAAACCTTTAGTGCCAAAGAAGGTATCAGTCTGAATTGGTCATATCACAAACTATGTAGCTAACATGCTAAAACAGTGTAATAAGAATGTTGAATGATCTTGGGTGTAGACCTCAAGGTCTATATGGTAAATACAGAAGGGATTATGTTACTAGTTGGAAAGTGAGTTGCCTGCTTCGAGAAGATCTTCATCATGGAGACAAATCTTGAGCTTATTCAGCCAGAAAAGAGATCTAGTCCTACTGGATTAATGGAAGTAATGAAGAAAAAGATAGCTTTTCCTTTTCCCAAAGATGTGAGGCCTTCCTCTTGATCCACTCATAGAATCCTAGCATAAGGGAAGGAAAGGGGAGGTGGGGACCCCAAAGTGGCAACTCACTTGGATAATCTACCTGTAGGTCGTTAGGATCTGCATCCAGGGGACACCTGGCTGGCTCAGTAGAGCATGCGACTCTTGATCTTGGGGTTGTGGGTTCAAGCCCCATGTTGGGTGGAGAGATTACTTAAAAATAAAATCTCCAGGGGCGCCTGGGTGGCACAGCGGTTAAGCGTCTGCCTTCGGCTCAGGG
>NC_048219.1:9878743-9882611 GCF_002007445.2 Ailuropoda melanoleuca | reverse complement strand
CTGCTTGTGTTCCCTCTCTCACTGGCTGTCTCTCTCTGTCAAATAAATAAATAAATAAAATCTTTAAAAAATAATAATAAAATAATAAAATAAATAAAATCTTTAAAAAAAAAATCTTAAAAAAAAATAAATAAAATCTACTAACTGGCTGGCTCAGTTAGTAGAGCATGCAACCCTTGATCTTGGCGCTGTGAGTTCAAGCTCCATGTTGGGCGTGGAGCCTACTTAAAGATTTAAAAAAATTGGGGCTCCTGGCTAGCTCAGTTAGTTGGTGGAGCATGTAACTGTTGATCTCAGGGTCATGAGTTCAATCCCCACATTGGGTGTAGAGATCGCTTAAAAATAAAATCTTTAAGAAAAGATCTGCATCAAGATTCTGAGCTGCTAGTTGGCCATACCCATTTTTGAGAAGTAAGTTGAAGAAATCACTTTAGAAAAGTCATTCTGGCATCGTTTGTTGCATTGTGAGATGAAGTGAGTCCTTTAGCTCTTTGCTTATAAGTCTGTGGATGATAGCTGTCTTTGCTGTCTTGATTTAGGTGTTCTAGTTCTGTGATCCTTAAACTTAATGGTGGCCAAGCACCTGGAAAACTTGCAGTCTTTGCAGAACATCGTTGAATGGATACGCTTATTTCATCAAACAAACAGTTTATCAACAGAAAAATAACTACTATAAGTATGTACCTTATTACATATACAGGTGCTCCTTAATAACACTCACCAAAGTTCATTCCTTGCTAGACTAAGTTCCCTGAGGACAGGAACTGTTTCTATTCGTTTATCTCATTTTATCCTAGCACCTGGCATGTTGTAGGTATATGGTATATGTGGAACGAGTAAATGTAGTATAAAGTCATTGCCGTGTTACCTTCAAGTTAGTTCCAGCTTCCTGGGTTTTCTGTAAGTGCCATCATTTTGCAGTCTCTTTATACTCAACCAACATGTAGTAGTGAGTACCAACTGTTTTAACATTACAGCAAAAAGCTTAAGATTTGAAAAATTACATCTATTTTTTTTAAAGATTTTATTTATTTATTTGACAGAGAGAGAACATAAACAGGAGGAAGGGCAGAGGGAAAAGCAGACTCCCCACCTAGCAGAGTGCCCGATGTGGGGTTTGATCTCAGGACCCCAGGATCATGACCTGAGTCAAAGGCAGGTGCTTAACCGACTGAGCCACCCAGGTGCCCCCCCAAATTATATCTATTAACTAATTTTTGTCAACCTTATAAAATATGAAAATATTGCATCATTTGCATTTTTAATGTCGGGAAAATTGGTCCAGCCAGTAGAGCCAATAGTGTTTAAGGGAGTGTAATCTCAAAACTGTTGTGGTAAATTTATAAGTACCTTTTCCATGGTTAATGATGAGTTTTCTTTTGTGTAGTAATGATCACAGAACCCCTGTCTTCCTAACAGTGTTGTGGAATGTCTATGGTGACTGTGATAACTATGCCACATTGAAGGGACACAGTGGGGCTGTGATGGAGCTGCATTATAACACTGATGGCAGGTGAGTAAGTAGTCTGCATAATGTAATGACAGCTGCTTCTCATACTAATTTTTCTTGGCATTCTTTCACATTTCATCCTTTAGTTTTCTCTCTCAGGAGACTTTGCTGTCAAAAACTACCTCATTTTGGGCAGCTACTTTATTATCCTATCACTGTCAACCCAATTTCTTGTTCCATGTATGCATTTATAAATACATTTCTGTCATCTAACATCAGCAGCCCAGACAAATTTGTTTCTTTTTTAAGACATAAAATGTAATTTTATATGCAGAAATCAGCTATTTTTACTATACAAGCAATAAAATATTTCTTTTGAGAAACTCAAAAACATATAAATAAAAAAGTAGCCCATATTCCTACCAATCCAAAGATAATCACTGTTAATATTTTGATACGGTTTTCTCAAGTTTATTTCCTACTTAAAGCTGTTTGGTTTTACATGTGCATTAGAGTTTCATGTACGATCTTTTCTGCTGCTTTTTTTCCTTTAACATTATTCAGCTAATGTATCATTTATTATACATTTATCATAAACATTTTAATGATCACATAATTTTACAATAACTATATGTAATATAGAAATGTAATTGTACAGAGTTAATTAATCCCATTAGGTATTTCAGTAAACGTTCATTATTTTATACCTCTGACCTCTGAAATCCTAAGGTCCCTGAATCAACTGGTATGTAGCCTTGTATACATTTTTCCTGTTAATATTTGAGTAAAGAAAGCCTTATAAAATCAATTATAACTTAGAAATCATTATCAGGGGCGCCTGGCTGGCTCAGTCCAAGGAGCATGCGATTCTTGAGCTTGGGGTCATGAGTTTAAGCCCCTTGTTGGGTGTAGAGATTACTTAAATAATAATAATTTTTTAAAAAAAACAACTTTTTCAGAGATGAAATAAAAAACTTTGAATTTTAGGGAAAAGGTTAAAGTTACTGAGTCACTGGGTTAGGAATTACGAGTCTGTCTTCCCTCTTTAGCAGGGAATGATTAAACATTTCCAGATGGGAAAGTATCTAAAACGTTGTCTATCGAAATGGAGGAAAAGATTGAGAAAACTAATGTATTAGGTTGGAATATATCATGGGGACTGACAGAAAGACTTTTTTTTTTTACGTTTTTATGGTGTAGACCTTATAACCCTGTCTAGAGCACCAGTAGGATTTTGGTAGGTAGGATGAGGCATGCCTGCATCATGTGTCAAGATTGTCAAGAGTACAACGTGTCATTGGCCTTAAAGAGTTTGGCACATTTTGGCAAGTGGGGAGGATGGATGGCTATTGTTCGTCTTCACTTGTTTTTTGTTCTTCCTCTTGTAGTATGCTCTTCTCCGCATCCACAGATAAAACTGTGGCGGTGTGGGATAGTGAAACAGGCGAGAGGGTTAAAAGGCTGAAAGGACATACTTCCTTTGTGAATTCCTGTTATCCAGCCAGGAGGGGCCCCCAGCTTGTCTGCACTGGCAGCGATGATGGGACAGTTAAGGTGGGTGTTGTCTGTATGTTGCAGTTTCTGAGGTTGCATAATGTGAACTTATTTTGCCTTCCACCTGTGGCATAGCCTCCTCTCCACAACTTTGTTTTAGCGGTCATTTCCTGAAACAGAGGCCTTTTACTTTTACTTTTTTTTTTTAGTTGTTTTGTGTGTGTGTGTGTGTGTGTGTGTGTTTTTAATTTTAGAGAGAGAATGAGTTGTGGTGGGAGCAGATTGGGAGGGCGAGGGACAAGCAGACTCCATGCTGCATGTGGAGCCTGATGTAGGGCTCAGTCTCACAACCCTGAGACCATGACCTGAGCCAAAACCAAGAGTCAGACACTCAACCGACTGGGCCACCCAAGTCCCCCCCAAAACAGAGGCCTTTTTAAGTATCTTGTAGAATGTTAGAACCATGTTGAACCACTGTGACTTGGAATGAAATGGACCATCTGATTTGGATTCTTGAGTGAGTGTTTACCTAACTATGTGATCTCAGGCAGTTCACTTTTCTGATCCTGTCTCTCAGTCTTTAGAATAGTGACAGTAATATACTTGTCTTACAAAGCTGTTGTAAAAGTCTAGTCACTATATGAAAAGGTCAGTATATGGTTTAGTAACAAGGTCATTTAGTCCAGTGATTTCCAACTTGTCTTCATGTCAGACTACCTGAAGAACCTGTTAAGAATACCCATTGAGGGGCGCCTGGGTGGCAGAGCGGTTGAGCGTCTGCCTTCGGCTCAGGGCGTGATCCCGGCGTTATGGGATCGAGCCCCACGTCAGGCTCCTCTGCTATGAGCCTGCTTCTTCCTCTCCCACTCCCCCTGCTTGTGTTCCCTCTCTCGCTGGCTGTCTCTATCTCTGTCTTATAAATAA
>NC_048219.1:9841039-9878715 GCF_002007445.2 Ailuropoda melanoleuca | reverse complement strand
GGGCGCCTGGGTGGCACATCGGTTAAGCGTCTGCCTTCGGCTCAGGGCGTGATCCCGGCGTTATGGGATCGAGCCCCACATCAGGCTCCTCTGCTATGAGCCTGCTTCTTCCTCTCCCACTCCCCCCTGCTTGTGTTCCCTCTCTCGCTGGCTGTCTCTCTCTCTGTGAAATAAATTTAAAAAATCTTAAAAAAAAAAAAAAAAAAGAATACCCAGATTCTTGGGATGCCTGGGTGACTCAGTCGGTTAAGCATCTGCCTTCAGCTCAGGTTATGATCCCAGGGTCGTGGGATCGAATCCCACATCAGGCTCATTGCTCAGCAGGGAGCCTGCTTCTCCCTCTGCCTGCTGCTCCCCCTGCTTGTGCTCTCTCTCTCTGTCTTTGACAAATAAATAAATAAAATCATAAAACAAAAACAGATTCTAGTTCAATAGGTCTAAAATGGGATTTTTTGTTTTTAAATTAAGTCTTCTTTAGAGCAGTTAAGGTTCACAGCAAAATTGAGAGGAAGATGCAGAGATTTCCCATATACCCACTGCCCCCACCTATGCACAGCCTCCCCCATGACCCCCACCAGAGTGGTACATTTTTTACAGTTGATAAACCTACACTGACACATCATAATCACCCAAGTCCATAGTTGATATTAGCATTCACGTTTAGTGTTACACATTCTGTGGTTTGGGACAAACATATAATGACATGTATCCATCACGGTGGTATCATACGGAGTATTTTTGCTGCCTATAAAGTCCTCTGTGCTCCTTCTATTCATCTCTCCCACCCCTGACAATTGCTGATCTTTTTACTGTCTCCATAGTTTTGCCTTTTTGAGATTTGTTTCTTTTACTGAGTAATATGCATTTTAAGATTCTTCCATGTCTTGCAGACAGTCTCTCCTCTGCTGTCCTGCCCACCACTGCCTTACAGTGTATTCAATAAATTCCTATCCCCTTAAAAAAAAAAAAAAAGATTCTTCCACGTCTTTCCTGGTTTGGTAGCTCATTTGTTTTTAGTACCAAATAATATTCCATTGTCTGGATGTACCGCAGTTTATTTATCCCTTCACCTACTAAAGGACATCTCGGTTGCTTCCCAGAGTTGGCAATTATGAATAAAGTTGCTATAAACATCCATGTGGGAGTTTTGTGCGGACTTAAGTTTTTCAACCCTCTCAAGTAAATACTGAGGACCACAATTGCTAGATCATATGGTAAGAGCAAATTTAGTTTTTGAGAAACCACCAGTCTGGGTGCCTGACTGCTCAGTTGATGGAGCATGCAGCTCTTGATCTCGGGGTTTTAAGTTTGAGCCCCACGTTGGTTGTAGAGATTATTTAAAAATAAAATCTTTTTTTTTTTTTTTAAGATTTTATTTATCTATTTGACAGAGAGCGCGCAAGCACAAGTAGGGGGAGCGGCAGCGGCAGGCAGAGGAAGAGGCCGAGCAGGGAGCCTGATGTAGGGCTCGATCCCAGGACCCTGGGATCATGACCCGAGCTGAAGGCAGATGCTTAACAGCTGAGCCACCCAGGCGACCCTACTTAAAATAAAGTCTTAAAAAAGAAACCGCAAGTCTGTCTTCCAAAGTAGCTCTACCATTTTGCATTCCCACCAGCAGTGAATGAGAATCCCTGTTGCTCCACATCATCACATGGTGGTGTCAGTGCTTCAGATTTTGGTTCCCTAATGGGTGTGTAGTGGTACCTCACTGTTCCTTTAATTTACATTTTCCTGGGGTGCCTGGGGGGCTTGGTCGGTTCAGCGTCTGCCTTTGGCTCAGTCCTGGGATCGACCCCTGCGTTGGGCTCACTGCTCAGCAGGGAGCCTGCTTCCCCCTCTCCCCCTGCCTGCCTCTCTGCCTACTTGTGCTCTCTGTCTCTCTCTGTCAAATAAATAAATAAAATCTTTAAAAAAAAATTTTTCACTTAAAAAAAATTTTTTTTTACATTTTCCTGATGACATATGATATGGAGCATTTCTTCGTATGCTTTTTTGTCATCTATGTATCTTCTTTGCTGAGGTGTCTGTTAAGATTTTTAGCGCATTTTAAAAAATATTTTATTTATTTATTTGACAAAGAGAGAAAGAGCACACAAGCAGGAGTAGCGGCAGGCAGAGGGAGAGGGAGAAGCAGGGAGCCCAATGTAGGGCTTGATCCCAGGACCCTGAGATCACGACCCAAGCCGAAGGCAGACGATTAACCAACTGAGCCACCCAGGCGCCCCTTTATCTCATTTTTTAATACTGTTGTTTTCTTACTGTTAAGTTTTGAGAGTTCTTTGTACATTTTGGATAATAATCCCTTATCAGATACACAAATATTTTCTCCCTATCTTGTGGCTTATCTTCTCATTCTCTTGACATTGTCTTTCATAGGCAGAAGTTTTTAACTTCAATGAAGTCCAGTTTATCAATTATTTCTTTCATGGATTGTGCCTTTGTTATTGTATCTAAAAAGTCATTGCCATACCCAAGGTCATCTGTGTCTTCTTCTGTTACCTTCTAGAAATTGTACTTTACATTTAGGTATGTGATCCATTTTGAGTTAATTTTTGTGAAATTTTGTGAAAGGTGCAAGGTCTGTGTCTAGATGCATGTTTTTTGCATGTGGATGTCCAGTTGTTCCAGTGCCATTAGTTGAAGAAACTCATTTGCTCCATTGCCTTTGCTCCTTTGTCAAAGATCAGTTGACTGTATTTATGGGGGTCTGTTTCTGGGCTCTCTGTTCTCTTCTCTTCCATTGATAGAGTCTTTCTCTAGTAATCTTGTCTAGTAATCTGTCTTGATTACTGTAGCTTTATAGTAAGTCTTTTTTTTTAATATTTCTTTATTTACTTATATTTATTTAAGTAATCTCTGCACCCAACCTGGGGCTTGAACACGTAACCCTGAGATCACAAGTCACATGCTCTTAAGACTGAGCCAGCCAGGCGCCCCTATGGTGTGTCTTGAAGTCAAGTATCATCAGTCCTCCAACTTTGGTCTTCCACTTCAATATTGTGTTGGCAATCTTGGGTCTTTTGTCTCTCCATATGAACTTTAGAATCAATTTTTTGATTTCTATTAAACCACTTACTAGAATTTTGGTTGGAATTGTATTGAATTTATAAAGTTGAGAATAATAATATTGAGTCTTCCTATGCACGATCGTGGAATATGTCTGTATTTATCTGGTTTTTTTATTTCATTCATCAGAGTTTTGAAGTTTTCCTCATATAAGTCCTGTACATATTTTGTTAAGTTTATACCTAAATAGTTCTCTTTTTTGGGTGCTAATGTAAATGGTATTGTGTTTTTAAGAACCAGAATTCTTAAACCTGTTCCTCATATGATTTGATGTAGCAGGTCTGACAATTTGGAAGCCATTGATCTCATCCAGCGTCCTCATTTTACCTTTTTATCATTATTTTTATTTGAGTGTGGTTGATACATGTTAAATGAGATACAGGTATACAGCATAGTGATTCAGCAAATTTATACATTATGCTATACTCACCATTGCACCCTCCTTTTCAAATGAGGAAAATGAGGCCTAAAAATAGTAACTTTTATTTCAAGGTCATATAAGGACATACTACTTTGTAGGACCAACCAGTTTATTGTTTGGCACTAATTTTGGATTCTGATAGTCTTTTTTTTTAAGATTTTATTTATTTATTAGACAGAGAGAGAAAGCACAAGCAGGGGGAACAGCAGGGAGAGGGAGAAACAGGCTCCCTGCTGAGCAAGGATCCTGACGCAGGGCTTGATCCCAGGACCCTGGGATCATGACCTGAGCCAAAGGTAGATGCTTAACCGATTGAACCACCCAGGTGCCCCTCTGGGTAGTCTTTTAATGATTAAACCAGGAAGGACCTCAAAGTATTATATCTGAGAAACCACACTAAAGCTGTGATTGTTGCTTTTTTAAATGAATTTGTTTTCTTTTCATTGTTAAAGGTGGTGACACTGACATACTGAATCATCTGCTTTGGCATATTTTCCTACTAAATCATATTTTTTCCTACTAAATCATTTTTATAATAAACCCAGTCAGTTGGGGCCCCTTGATGTTTGGCTAGGATGAGAGTCTGCAGCTTAGGAATGGTTCCAGAGCTCAGAGCTCTTAACCTACATGTGCCATAGTTGGAGAGTCTTAACAGTAACTAATTTGCTCATTGGCCTTTCAAAAGGCAGTAAGAAATGATAATACCCTAAAGAATTTTGCTTACATTCATCAAGGGCCTGCTATAATAAACATCTAGGAACTTACTCATGTTTATTTCCAGCTTTCCTGCCTTTACCTTTCCTCTGACTTTCTTTCATTTCATCTTTTCTTCTTCATCTCCTTCTTCATGTTTATCTTTCTGTCTTTACTTGGCTTTTCTTTTTTTGGCTACTCTCCATTGTGAACGTCTGTCTGTTTTTTGGGGTTTTATTGTTTTTATTTGAGAGAGAGAGCATGCACATGCTCACAGGGTAGGGGGGGCAGGGGGAGAGGGAGAAGGAGAGAAGCAGACTCCCTGCTGAGGGCGGGGCCCTACATGCGGCTGAATCTTACCACCCTGAGATCATAACCTGAGCTGAAATCAAGAGTCGGATGCTCAACCAATTGAGCCACCCAGGCGCCACTGTATGTCTCTTTTCTATCCTTCTTTCAGTTTCTTGCTTCTCTTCTCCCTTAATTAAACATGATTTGAAATAAATATTTTATTACTGAAGGTAATATTTATTTTAATGTGCAGTATGTCACATCACCTAAAGGTGACTGCTTTTTAACCAGTTCATTATTCTTAATTTTAACATATTATTTATAATTAATTCTTTGTTGAACAGCCTTTTATATTTGCCTTTTAGTTACTTGCCACGTTGGAATGCTTTGTTAATTGTTTCCTGTTCTAGGTTTGTAAGTGTAGGAATTTAATAACCTCTGCTTATCTAAGGGGGAAAACATCGTGTTGCATTTTACTCATCAGAATTCTCAACAGAAAATGAAGCTTTTAGTAGTTCTTGCATTTTCAGTCTAGAAGTGGCATCCTGAGCATTCTCCATACTATTAGTTTTCAAACTGTTTTTAGCAATTCATTCTTTCTAATAAAGCAATTAGGAAATCATTTTTTAGGGGTACCTGGGTAGCTCAGTCAATTAAGTGTCTGCCTTCAGCTCAGGTCATGATCCCGGGGTCCTGGGATCAAGCACCATGTCAGGCTCCCTGCTTAGGGGGGAGCCTGCTTCTCCCTCTCCCTCTGCCCTGCCCCCTGCTCGTGCTTGTGCACACGTGCTTTCTCTCTCTGTGTCTCTCAAATAAATAAATAAAATCTTTAAAAAGACTTTTTTTTAAAGGAAATAATGTTTTATATTATCTATATGTTTACAGCGTTTAATTATATTTTTTACATATGTAAACGTGTGTGTGTGTGTATGTGTGTGTGTGTATGAATATAAATTGTTCCCTTTTATAAACAGTTTTGTCCTGGTGCCATTACATAGACCAAAGCCGGGAAGGTGTTTCGGTTAGAGGTGACGGTGGGCCATTGTGGCCCAGAGTGGAGTGCCAGGGCCCAATGAACTGCTTCATCGTAGGGAGATGGGGACTGATGAGTAAGGATGGGATCCACATGAAACAGAGTAGGTAGCCCAGTGTGGGGAATTGGAGGAGAGAGCAGCCCAACGTCAAGAGTCAGTGCCATAGCAGGGTAAAAGGGTCATCTACATGTTGGTGGGGGAGAAAGTATGAGTGTCAGAGCTTGAGCTGAGAGCGTGCACGCGGGGTGGGAGCAGTTTAGGTAGGGAGTCTGAGGCTAAGGATAGCATTCCTGAGGAAAGGCAGCCTGGAGGGGGATATTAGAGCCAGAGCAGAGTGAAGGGGGCATTCATACAAAGGGATAACCCAAGTGGGGTGAGGTGGGGATCCACATAGGGAATGGGAGTCACAGTTCAAACAGAGAAAGGAAAACATCCATGCAGGAGAAGAGTAGAAAAGGTTGTTGGAGATTGATTACATACAGGAAGCTTGATCAGGTAAGTATAATAAGTATAACGGGAGGCAGATTTCTCATTGTCAGAGAAAGGTTTATCAATACAGGAGAGAGAACTAAAATGCATCTTGCGTTATTGGCATTGAACTGAAAGTATCAGTGTGAATATTGTTCAGTGTGAATATGTTCACAGATGTGTGTGTGCCCATGTGTGCATAATTGGCAACTGTCCACTGAGAGGGTTTAAGAATAATACCCCGATAGTAATGAGCACATCTGTGCACATCTTGGTCTTTAAACACCATTTTCCACTAAGGAAACCAGGACTCCTTATTTCAGGACTGGGCAGGGAAAGTACAAGATGAACTTGGAACATCTTGTGCAAGAATGCTTGTCAAAAGAACATCTCTATCAAATGATCAAACTGAACATTATCCATGATGGGACAAATCAAAATCGTGAGCCACTCAATAAAATACAATGAAAATGCAGCATCACTGCAGTGAGATCCCTGCCAGAAAGGCATAACTTGAATCTAATCATGAGGAAACATCAGACAAACCCAGACTAAGGGACATTCTACAAAATAACTGTCCTGTAATTTAGAGAAGCGTCAAGGTCAAGAAAAGTCTGAGACACTCTTCCAGGCTGAAGGAGACTAAAGAAACATGACCTGTAAATTCAACACATGATTCTGAACTGAATCTCTTTGCAATAAAAGACGTACTGGGACAAGTGGTGAAACTTGAATGAGATCTGAGGATTGGACGGTGGTAATGTGTTGGTGTTAATTTTTTCATTCTGATCGGTTAAGATTATATAGGACTTTATATATGTACATATATTCTTTGTATTATATAGATACTTTTTAAGATTTTATTTACTTATTTGAGAGAGAGAGCATGAGCGGGGAAAGGTGGAACAGCAGAGGGAGAAGGAGAAGCAGACCCCACTGAGCAGGGAGCAAGACGCGGGGCTCGATCCCAGGACCCCAAGATCATGACCCGAGCCGGGGGCAGACGATTAACCAACTGAGCCACCCAAGCGCCCCTATTATTTTTATCTTTTTTTTTTTTTTAAAGATTCTATTTATTTATTTGACAGAGATAGAGACAGCCAGCGAGAGAGGGAACACAAGCAGGGG
Organism: Ailuropoda melanoleuca; assembly: GCF_002007445.2. NCBI lineage: Eukaryota > Metazoa > Chordata > Mammalia > Carnivora > Ursidae > Ailuropoda > Ailuropoda melanoleuca. The sequence continues at coordinate 9,871,611 of NC_048219.1, read as the reverse complement.
GAGTGGGAGAGGAAGAAGCAGGCTCATAGCAGAGGAGCCTGATGTGGGGCTCGATCCCATAACGCCGGGATCACGCCCTAAGCCGAAGGCAGACGCTTAACCGCTGTGCCACCCAGGCGCCCCTCTATTATTTTTATCTTTATAAGACAAACACACTCAAGTGTTTAGGAGTGATAAAGCATTAGGTCAGCAATTCTCAGATGATTCAGGCAGCAAAAATGTTCTCTTTTACTTCTAACATTTTTGTATTTCAAAGTAAAATAATCTTTAAAAATGATGGTTGTCTGGAACTAATATTCTAAAATATTTGACTCGAGGGTGCCTGAATGGCTCAGTCAGTGGAGCGTGCAACTCCTGATCTCAGAATTGTAAATTCAAGCCCCACATTGGGTATAGAGATTACTTAAAAATAGAATCTTTTAGGGGCACCTGGCTGGCTCAATCGGAAGAGCATGCAACTCTTGATCTTGGGGTTATGAATTCGAGCCCCATGTTGGGTGTAGAGATTACTAAAAATAAAGAAACTTAAAAAAATATTTTTAAAAAATGTAGATCCATGTTATATAAGTTTATTTAAAAAAAAAATAGAGCCTAGTTGTTTAGAGTATAGGGTTCTAGAATTGTAGCTAATCTTTATCTTTTATCGTTAATAAATCAAACACCCATTGGAAATAAATGTTAACTTTTTAAAACAAGCATATATTTAGTAATTATAAGAAATTAACACACATTTTAGTAAATTCAACATGAATATAATGGAATCGGATAGTACTGAATTCTAGTCCTTGTTTTGCTGTTGACCTGCTGGGTGTTTTTCATCAAGTTAGTTCCTTCTTTGTGCTTTAGTTTGTTCATCCATGAAAGTTGGGATTACACTAGATGGCCTAAATGTAGTAACTTTTAAACATTTTTTAAATCACAATTTGCATTAAGCAATACATTTTATACTATGACCCAGAATATCCTCCCCTCAGTACATCTGTGTTTATGAACCAGCCCTTTTTATATGGGACATTTTCTTCTATATATTTTTTAATTGGTGTAAAATTCACATAACGTTAAATTTACCATTTTAACCATTTTAAAAGGTGTACGGTTCAGTGGCTTTTAGTACATCCACAATGTGTGTGCTCATCACCATGATCCAAGACCAAAACCCCCCATAAAAATTAGAAAAGGATGGGAGCAGTCCATTGTAGGGAGATGGGAACTGACAAAGGTAAGGAGGGCAAAAAAGAACCCCATACCCATTTAGCAGTCAGTACTTTTTCCCTACCTTCCAGCACCTGGCAACCACTAATCTCCTTTCTGTCTTTATGTACTTGCCTCTTCTGGACATTTCATATAAATAGAATCATATAATAATAAGTGGCCTTTTTGTGTTCAGTTTCTTTCACTCCGCTTTATGTTTTCAGGCTTCATCCGTTGTAACATGTATTAATACTTCATTCCTTTTTAACACTGCTGCAAAGATGGGTGCACAGGTTTTTGTTTCATTTCTCTTGGGAGCAGGGTTGCCAGGTCATATGGTAATTATACTTTAACTTTTTGGGGAACATCCAGGCTTTTCCACAGCAGCCACATCATTTTATGTTCCCACCAGTGATGCTTGAGGGCTCCAATTTTTCCTCACCGTCAGTCCTTAGTTTCTGTGGTTCTTTTTTTGTTTTTGTTTTTCGTTTTTTTGTTAATTATAACCATCCTAGTGAGTGTGAAGCAATCTCTAATCATTGTTTTGATTTGCATTTCCCAAATGATTTATAATGCTGAGCATCTTTTCTCATGCATATACCACCTGAAAAGAAATGTTTATTCAGGGCCTTTGCCCATTTCTTGGGCTATTCCCAACGTTGTTGTTGAACTATGGGTTTTTGTGTCACTTGTGCTTTTGGTGTCATATCTAGTAATTCATTGCCAAATCAAAGGCCATGAAGATTTACCCCTGTGTTTTCTTCTAAGAATTTCATATTTTGACTTTTACAGTTAGGTCTTTAATCCATATGGAGTACATTTTTCCATATGGTATGAGATAAACTTCTGCCTTCATTATTTTGGGTATGGTTATCCAGTTTTCCCATCATCATTTTTTAAAAAGACTTAACTTCTTTTTTCTTCTGTATGGGCCATACTTTTTTTTTTTTTAGTCTGCTTTTCTTTTTTCTTTTTTTTTTTTTTAAGATTTTATTTATTGATTTGACAGAGAGAAAGATAGCCAACGAGAGAGGGAACACAGCAGGGGGCGTGGGAAAGGACAAAGCTGGCTTCCCAGCGGAGGAGCCGGTTGCGGGGCTGGGATCACGCCCTGAGCTGAAGGCAGACACTTAACGACTGAGCCACCCAGGCACCCCTGGGCCATACTTTATTGCTCCTTTTCGTGCCTCATAATTTCTTGTTAAAAATTGGACATTTGAATATTATAATGTGGTAACTCTGGAAATTAGATTCTCTCCAAGCGTTTGTTGTTGTTGCTTGTTGTAGCTGTTTGTTTAGTGAATTTTCTTTCTTTTCTTTTTTTTTTTTTTTTTAAGATTTATTTATTCGCGAGGCGCCTGGGGGGCTCAGTCCAGGACCCTGGGATCACGCCCCACATCAGGCACCCTGCTGGGAGCCTGCTTCTTCCTCTCCCACTTTCCCTGCTTGTGTTCCCTCTCTCGCTGGCTGTCTCTCTGTCAAATAAATAAAACCTTTAGGGAAAAAAAAGATTTATTTATTCTCAGAGGAGAGAGAAAGCATGAGCAGGGAGAGAGGCAGAGAGAAAATCTTAAGCAGACTCCCTGCTGAGCGCAGAGTCTGACAATCCCAGGACCCTGAGATCATGACCCAAGCTGAAACCTGGAGTGGGTTATGCAACCAACTGAGCCACCCAGGCGCCCCTATTAAGTGAATTTTCTGAACTGATTTTGTAAAGTCTGTATTATTTGCCATGTGTAGCCTCTGAAATATCTATTTCATTAGCTTGATGGCTCACTAATGATTTGGCAGAGATTTTCTTAATCACTTGTGAATAAAAAGCCTCTCCCCAGTCTTTGCAGATTCTGTGTGTGTGTGTGTGTGTGTGTGTGTGTGTGTGTGTGTTGGGTCTGTCTTTACCAAGCAGTTTACAACTTTGTGCAGAGCCCGTGCAGGTCAGTGAGAGGAGAGCTTAGGGCCTTCTCAGGTCTTTTCCAAGCATGTGGCAGACACGGGCATGCAAATGGCCTTCTAGGGGCCTAGAAATATGTCAGCTTTTCAAAGGCCTTTTTCTACAAATTGTGTCATTCCCCAGCTTTCCTCCCAAGCTTTTTGGTTTGTCTGTGGTTTGCCCCAGCTGTCATCCCTGGCCCCAGACAGCAGAGGCTAATCATTTATTTGCCTTTAAATGTTTTAGACAAATGCCTCTGCCCTGGCAGAGTTTCAGGTTAGGCAAAATAAAGTCAGACCCTTTAAGTTCATCCTTCAGGGAGCCACCAGACAGTTAAAAACAATCACAGTTCTTTGAGAATGCTTCCTCTGGTACTAGGAACCTAATGTGGGCCATTGTCTTCAAAGCTCTTGCTGAGTAGGGGATGGAGACAGTTTAAGTTAAAACGTTACAAAACTCTCTTAACTAAGACTCAGGAGGGTTTTTTTTCCTCAGTAAGCATTCGCCTGGTTGTTACAAACTTTTGATTAGTTTCTAGAGTTCTGATAAAGTTGATTCTGCCAGTTTTTTTTGCCACATAATTCTCTGCTTTCGTAGAGGGACAACTTTTCAGCATTCCCTACTCTGCCATTTTCGCTGATGTAACCTCTCTGTATATTTTTTAATGTAAGCCATGGCCCATTAATGAGCTAGGATCTACAGTTTGAAAACACTGGTCTAACATCCTTGCTGGGCAAAGAGCATGTGAACTAAGCAAGTAGAGGATTTCCATTCTAAGGGCATGTTGATGAACTATGATTATTCGTACTTTAACAAAGGGATCTGAAAACATGACAAAGTATTTTGTTCTCCCAACTTTCAGATACATTGGCAAAATTACAGTCACTTCTCACCATGTTCCTAGAATATTCAGACAAGTTTCTGAACGGAATCCCTGTTAAAAATGTATTTACCTGCACAAAGTCCTTAGACTTCAGGACGTACTATGCAATTACTTCTTAACAATGATGTTTGACTGTAGACCCTCTTATTCCTCTGCTTCAGCTATGGGACATCCGGAAGAAAGCAGCCATCCAGACATTTCAGAACACCTACCAGGTGTTAGCTGTGACCTTCAATGATACAAGTGATCAGATTATTTCTGGTGGAATAGACAACGATATCAAGGTATGTTCGACTTGTGTTACACCTCCCTTCACCTGTCTCCACCCGCAGAGGTAGTCTTTTCAGACTTCTGAGATTGCGATAGCTTTGCACTTCATAGCAACTACAAGGAAGATAGTGACTTAAATCTTGTTTCTTTCTGTCCTGTCCTCATTGACTTCTAAGGCAAGGGTTGCATTCCAGCTCCTGTAAATGCCATCAGGGACCAGACAGTTCCTGTGAGGCCCCGTGTGTGGAGTCTGTGAACATGAAGAGTGCGTTCCCTACCTCAAGACATTTGCAACCTTTATCCCCTCACTCTGTTGGCCTGCTGAGATAGCGTTGAATCAACTCTGACCTCTCAGTGTGTCTTTCTCTTTGAGGCTGCGGAAAGGAAGTTTTGGAGGGACCACAGCCAAGACAGGGAAGGCGGCGATGTTGTGAGAGTGGCGGCGATCCACGCAGCAGCACAGTATAGCTCACGCTTTTGACTAATTGACTTGGATTCTAATCCCAGTCCTGTCATTTTCTAGTTTCTTAGGACTACAAGCAAGTTCTTTAACTTCTTTTAACCTCTTAATAACCACAATAATGTTTACCTCCTGGGGTCGTAGTGGGGATTAAATGAACTTAATGCATTAGAGCAATAGCAGAGTTTCTGGACATAGCAAATGACAGTGGATGGGAAGTGTTTTGGGGGGCTATATAATTTGTGTCTGTCTTTACATCTTGGCTTCCTTAAGTGTTTCAAAGATGTCCTTACTTTCTGTTTTACCTTTAGAGTGAGAACTGGTGGGTAAATACTCAGCTTCCTGTTGTCCCTACCTAAAAATCGTGCTGTGGGCCCTTCCCTCCCTGCCTCCTTCGCTGCTACTGTGGATGAAATGTCCTTACTTTTGTCTAAAGGTAGTCCCTTCATTGGAAGGATTTCAACTCCTTTTCCTGGCTGGGCCCTCGTGCCCTCTGGTTTCCCAGATCCTCTGTTTTCAGCCTGCTCTTCTGCTGTCTTCTCATCCGCGCTCCATTGTGCTCAGGTCTTGGCGTTGGGGTGGGGGAGTCTTCCTTTCATTTCACTTCCTGTTGTTGTTGCCCTTTCTGTCTTCCCCTTCACAGCTAGACTTCTTTTGTGGTGATGACCATAATAATGTTATCATTACCATCGGACACTTTCTGTCAGTGTCAGGCATTGTTCTTTGAGCTTTCTCTTACTCGTTTAAGCTTCACAGCACCCTATGAAATAAATGCTATTAATGCCATTTTACAGATGAAGAAACTAAATTAAGAGAAACCCAGCAAAACCCAGACTCTGGTTTCAGAGTCCTGCTCTTAATACTTATGAGAAAAGCCTCCTGATGATTGTTCTGCACTCACTGTCTTCAGTTCCTCACCCCATTTCATTCCTCCACTCCATGTCTCCTGATCACTCAGCAGTCTGGCTTCTGCCTCCATTGTTTCATTGACACCCTTCTCTTTAAGGTCACCAGTGATCCCCCTCTCTGTTCCTAAATTCAGGAGATCCTTTTAGTCTTGTCTTTTCTTCTAAATAGTTGTGACAACATATTCTCCTACCCCTCTGGCATATCATTCTCAAATACCTCTGCAAGTCATTCTCTTTATATATACTTTAAATGTCATCATTTCCCAAAGTCCTTTCTAGGTTCTCTTCTCATATATACCTTTTCCCTGGATACTTCTCATCTAATTTCATGACTTTGTCATCTCTATGCTGACTGTCTCCAGCGCAGATCTTCAGCCCCAGACCCCTGTGTACAACCAGCCTCTCAGCATTCCCCCACTTGGATGTCCCATAATACTTGAAAATTGACCACTTCCAAAATTTAACTTCTCATCCCTTTTCTACCTTATAACTGTGTGGAGAATGTGGAATCGGGCATGGGAACTTAATTAGATCATCTTAATAGCTAATGCAGTTATTTCCCAGAGAGAAGTTTAGGAGCCCATTAGCTTTAGAATCACTAGAGGGCATCTTATACACATGACAGTAGGTTAGTGTCATTAAGCTATTATAATTTTCATACTTTTTAAAATTATTATTAGGGGTGCCTGGCTGGCTCAGTTGGTGGAGCATGTGACTCTTGATCTGGGAATCATGAGTTCAAGCACCCCCACATTGGGCATAGAGCTTACATAAAGAAAAAAAAATTCCCATTAAAAAAAATAATAAAATTATTAAAGTTTACATATGGCAAAATAAGTTTGTTTAGTATACAGTTCTATGAATGTTTATGCTCGCATAGATTTGTGTGGCTGCCACAAACAAGGTACAGAACAATTTCCCTCACCCCCAAAATTTTCTAATGTTCACCTATGTCAAACCCTCTTTCTGTTCCTAACTCATTCCAACCATTGATCTGTTCTTTGTCCTATAGTTCCTTTTTCTAAATATCATACAAATGGAATCATACAGTATGTAACCTTTTGAGACTGGCTTCTTTTATTTAAGGTCTGAGAATTTGATGCCCTCATCTCCACTATGGGGATAGACTAGCTTAAGAATAATACTCTTGTGGGGCGCCTGGGTGGCACAGCGGTTAAGCGTCTGCCTTCGGCTCAGGGCGTGATCCCGGTGTTGTGGGATCGAGCCCCACATCAGGCTCTTCCCCTGTGAGCCTGCTTCTTCCTCTCCCACTCCCCCTGCTTGTGTTCCCTCTCTCGCTGGCTGTCTCTATCTCTGTCAAATAAATAAATAAAATCTTAAAAAAAAAAAAAAAGAATAATACTCTTGTGCTAGGAAGGCCTTCTTATGACATAGTATGCCTTATTGCACATTCTTTATCCTAGACTGTTCCTGGGTCTTCTTTAAACAGATATATTTAATTATGCTATAGTCCTTAAGGGGTACCCGATCCCTTTTCAGGACTTGAAGGTTTTTCATGTCCTCTTAGACACACACTGTATGTTACACCTTCTCTCAGGGTAGACAGTTTCTGCAGATAGCTAATCTCAGCTTTGTTCTGAAGGCCGAATTTGTCTCACATATAGAGAATGTGTAAATAAAGTTTTGTAAGTGCAGTAATTACATATATCACTAGCTTTTTTCTAAAAGGACGTCCTTCAGGGCTATCTGGGTGGCTCAGTCACTTGAGCATCTGAATTCTGATCTCAACTGAGGTCTTGATCTTAGGGTCATGAGTCCAAGCCCCACATTGGACTCCATTTTGGGTGTGGAGCCTACTTAGAAAATGAGTGAATGAGGGGCGCCTGGGTGGCACAGCGGTTGAGCGTCTGCCTTCGGCTCAGGGCATGATCCCGGCGTTGTGGGATCGACCCACATCAGGCTCTTCCACTGTGAGCCTGCTTCTTCCTCTCCCACTCCCCCTGCTTGTGTTCCCTCTCTCGCTGGCTGTCTCTATCTCTGTCGAATAAATAAATAAAATCTTAAAAAAAAAAAAAAAAAAGAAAGAAGAAAGAAAGAAAGAAAGAAAGAAAATGAGTGAATGAATAACCTTCATATTTCTTTGAAAAGTTCCCAGATTCTAGTTTTGCATAATTTGGTGAATTAGTTCCTACTTACCTATATGTTGTTTTTTTCTTTTTTCTTTTTTCTTTTTTTAAGTTTATTTATCTTTTTGTAATCTCTGCACACGATGTGAGGCTCAAACTCATGACCCCTAGGTCAAGAGTCACATGTGGAACGCCTGGGTGGCTCAGTCAGTTAAGCGTCTGCCTTCAGCTGTGGTCATGATCCTGGGGTCCTGGGATTGAGCCCCATGTCGGTCTCCCTGTTTAGTGGGGAATCTGCTTACCTAACCCCACCCTTCCCCCAAGCCTGTGTGTGTGTACTCTCTCTCTCAAAAAAAATAAATAAGTAAATAAATAAATAAAAAGTCTGTTCTGTCTACAAATATTCAAATTTTTCTGTCAGTGCTTTGTTTTCAGGAACTTTTTTTTTATTTTAAAGATTTTATTTGTTCATTTGAGAGAGAGCAAGCGAGAGCATAGTGAGAGGGAGAAGCAGACTCCCTGCTGAGCAGAGAGAGCAAAGATCAGGGCTCAATCCCAGGACCCTGAGATCATGACCTAAACCGAGGGCTCAACTGACTGAGCCACCCAGACGCCTCAGAATTTTTTTTTTTTTTTTTTTTTTTAGAATGTACACGTACTCCAAAAACTTGGGAAAACTTTCTACTCTGCTATACTGTGTCTAGCATGTAAACTCATGGTGTTGATGCCCATTAATCAGATGCCCAAACATTCACTGAACAACTGATTTGGGCACTTACAAAATATTTTGCTTAAATCAGTTCTTTCTGCCACAAATCCCAGATACACATCGGCCGTGAGCAAACAATGTGTGCAGGCCTCAAGAAGGAAGGTCTGAAAGTGCTATAAGGGATGGCACATTGCATCCTCTCTGAAAAAAGCTTAAGACTTCAACAATGCCTTCTCTGAAGAGGAGGAACAATAGCTTGAACAAAAAACAGCCATTTCAGGCTTTCCTGATTATTGAGGCAGCAAACATCCTGACACAAAAATGATTGTATATAAAGTGTGTTGGGTTCCACACATGAGTGCGTTATTGACCGGGAAAGTGGAGTTGTCTGCCTTATGTATTGCTTTGACATACAACACCAAACTCATTTCAAGATAAGAGAAGTGCCTTACTTAAACAGGCAGCAAATTTTAAGCATCTGTATTTCTGTGTATTATCTTGTTATATATATTTACGTGTAATCGTATTGCCCTTTTCAAATCATGTGTTCACTTGTTTTTCTGTAGTTCTAATAGTTTAGTTATAATTGCTAAGAATCATAGTTTAAGCATTTTATTTTTTTTTATTTTTTTAAATATTTTATTTATTTATTTGACAGAGAGAGAGATAGCCAGCAAGAGAGCGAACACAGGCAGGGGGAGTGGGAGAGGAAGAAGCAGGCTCTCAGCGGAGGAACCGGTGTGGGGCTCGATCCCAAGACCCTGGGATCACGCCCTGAGCCGAAGGCAGACCCTTAACAACTGAGCCACCCAGGCACCCCAGTTTAAGCATTTTAAATGCTACTTAGTTTTTTAATTCCTAATACATTTTGTTGTGATTTAAAAATAACCCCTGCAAATTCTTAATTTTTGTTAAACTTTGTTATATATATATATTATTATATATAAATTATATATAATTTATAAATTATATATAATTTATAAATTATATATAATTTATAAATTATATATAAATATGTTATATATTATGTATAATAAATACGTTTATATTATATATAATTTATATGCAGTTATATATATAAACTATATAAGTTTCATATATATGTATACACATACATAAAGGTTATATAAGTTTATAGCCCTTTAGTCAGACATAGTAAGTTTGACTCCCTTTTTGGAAAGATAAGAGGGGCAACTGGATGGCTCGGTTAAGTATCCGACTCTTGATTTCGGCTCAGATTGTGATCTCAGGGTCGTAAGATTGAGCCCCACATCAGGCTCCAGTTCTGCACTGGGTATGGAGCCTGCTTAAGATTCTCTCTTTCCGGGACACCTGGGTGGCTCAGTTGGTTGAGCATCTGCCTTCGGCTCAGGATGGAGTCCCGCTTGGGGCTCCCTGCTCAGTGGGGAGCCTGCTTCTCCCTCTCCCCTCTGCCTGCCACGCCCCCTGCTTGTGCTCTGTCTCTCGCTCTCTCAGTCAAATAAATAAAATCTTAAAAAAAAAAGAAAAAGATTCTCTTTCCCTTTCCCTCACCCCCACTCATGCTGTCTCTCTCAAAAAAATTTTTAAAAAAAGACGAGTCTTTTTCCTCGTGATAGAAATCCTCTGTTTTGTGCTAAATACTGGGCCCACAGCTAGATTGAGAAGGGATACCGGTTTCTCCAGGCAGTTGACTCTTTAGTAACTATGTTTCTTTGCTGTTCTCAATTTGATTTCTGGGGGCACCTTTTTGTTTTTGTAGGTCTGGGACTTGCGCCAAAACAAGCTAACCTACACCATGAGAGGCCATGCAGATTCAGTGACTGGCCTGAGTTTAAGTTCTGAAGGCTCTTATCTCTTGTCCAATGCAATGGACAATACAGGTAACTATGGAAAGGAAAGCTCTCCAAGGGCCCAGACACTGTGGACTGCAAGGAAAGTGGGCATTGGGTGCTAGAAGTGTGTACTGAGATAGATGTGGATCCAAGGAAAGAGTCAGGGTGGTTCGCAGTTTTCTGCCAGGGCAGTTGGGAGAACACATTGTAATAGAAAAAGCTTTAGAAGATATTGTCAAGAAGCCAGGATTCTAGTCCCAGATATGCCATCTAATCCCCAGGCAACTTTGCATATAGCGTTTAAGACCTATTTCAGCTCTGGTATGCTGTGGAGCCAGGCAGTGTACTAGAAATTCTTGGTGATTATTAGTTTGTTGAGATCCATCCAAAGCAGTTCTCGAGCACTGTAGAGAGCACCAGACTCGAATGACCAGTAGAGCCGTTGGTATAGTTGCACTCTTTCTGCCAGTGTGTCCTCCCCGCTCCAAAGCACTGGTGGGATGGGAAGTGCCCCATAAAACATTGCAACATTCTGCATTCACACAAACAGACTCTTCTCTGCTTGTTTTTGAGTTGCCCCATGGGAGGATGGGTTTACTATAACAAAAAGAAGGGTAGATTATATGCTTAGTATTGGGAGAGCTTAGAGATGCCCCCCCTCTGATGTACAAGTTCATAGGCTTGTCAGAAACTGAAATGCTTTCACTGACATTTTGTAATGAAGACCGCGCCCAGCACTCAGCAGGTGCCGAATAAGTAGTTCTTGAATGAATGAGCACCCTTACTTTCTGACTGTATTCTCAGCTCCATAGCACTTTCACACCTATCTTCAGTTTCTCTGCCTATCTGAATCCTAGGACTGTTACGTTTATTACACTCAGTTAAAATGACATCACTTGAATTCCACTATTGATATAGCACTTACTAACAACAGCTATAGCCACTGCTTACCAGGCATGTTTATATCCTGATTTTGATGTATTTACCATTGACTAATTCTAGCATTGTTCACAGTAAGGAAAGATGAGGTTCCCTAAATGGTTATTAAAATAATAAGAATTTTTTGTTATGGCTGTATAATAAAATTACAAAATCCTTATTTTTGTCTATTGCCTCCACTCTTTTAGAGCCCTATCACATGTATCGTCTCATTTGATCCTTAACGTATTCTTGTAAGAAAGAAAAAGAACAAGTAGTATTCTCATTTTACAGAGGAGACCAAAACACAACCTCACTTTTTACCTGATACCACCCATACCTGCAACAGAGCTAGAATGAGAATCAGAGTTCCCTTTTCTAATTATTAGTACTCAGTGTATTTGACCTTGCTCAAGTTTAGGCTGTCAGGTGTCCCTATGAGCAAAATTAGTCCTGAGTTTGGTTTTTATAGATTGATTGTCACAATAGTCAGTGGTTTTTAGATTGTCATATTAAGGCTTTGTTAGATGTGGCTTTTTTGGGTTGGCAGAGGAATCATTTGCCAATGTTTAGTTGAAATTAATGTCACACCCAGCTACTTTCTGTTGCAAACCCCCAACAATGCGTTTGGCATTTCCCCTTCCTGTCCCCTCCACTTTCCACTGTGCCCTTAGACCCCGTTAATGGAATTTGAATGCATTTTATGTCTGTTGGGGGGGGAAAAAAAGAGCCTTACCATCTACCTTATAATAAACCGTGTTGGCCTTTGTTCGCCCAGGAAAAACAGCATCTGTCATTGACATGACACTGATTCCAGCCAGATTCTCAGGAGGCCTCTGGCCCATAACTGTTTTGCTCTGTTTACAGTGCGGGTCTGGGATGTCCGGCCATTTGCTCCTAAAGAGAGGTGTGTGAAGATATTTCAAGGAAATGTGCACAACTTTGAGAAGGTGAGTTCTGCATAGCAAAAGAGTTTTACTGTCTATTTTACTGTCTGTTTGAGTCTGTTTGACCCAAAGATACATTTGAGATGGTGCTAAGACCAGTATTTACATACATCAAATCATTATGTCGTACACCTAAACTAAAACAACATTCTGTGTCACTTATATCTCACTTCAGGGGGGGTGCTAAGGATAGAGGGCAGTAGCTCTGCGAAGAAGGGGCTGCATTCCAGTTAACACTCTTCTCCATCAAAATTGTTCTTGCCAGAAACAAAACTAATTGAAGCATAGGGATGAAGACAGTCACATAGATAGTGATGGGACCCCCTTTTTTTAAGATTTTAAGATTAAGATTTCTGACTTCAACAAGATAATCTTATCCTTTTAGTTCCTTGGAAACTTTGACCCTCGGGTCAGTGTTCCATATGGAACCCAGACTTCCTGGCTCTTACCTTCCCAGGGACCAGCTCTTAGGGCCCTGAGAATACATTCCTCTCCTCAGTAAGGACCATGGCCCAAAGTTTGAGAGAAATTTTTTCTGTACTCTCAAGTCCTAGGTCAGCTCTTGATAGCAGCTTTTCCTCCAGATAATTTGTTAATAGAGACATATGTTTTTCTTTTGAGAGTCTATTTGATTAAGTTTCACTTTATAAATCAAATCTTAGGGCGCCTGAGTGACTCAGTCAGTTAAGTGTCTGCCTTTGGCTCAGGTCATGTTCCCAGGGTCCTGGGATCGAGTTCTGCATTGGGCTCCCTGCTCTGCAGGGAGTCTGCTTCTCTCTCTGCCCCTCTCCCCACTCTTTCTCTCTCTCCCAAATAAATAAAATCTAAAAAAAATTTTTTTAATAAATCAAACCTTATTTTTTGTTGAGTTTGGTTTTATTTTTATTTTCCTTCAAAATAAAATTATTAATGAGGATCAAAATAAATGGAGCAAAGGGAGCCTCCATTTGTAGGCAGAATAAAATCTTGTTGCCGAGTCTACTCTTAATTTACTGTAAATTAAGCATTTTCTACAGTTGGTTTGTATGTTATATGAAATAAAGTATGGTTCTTATGCCACAGAATAAAGAGAATAAAGGCCATGGAATTTAAAGTCTGAGGGCACCTGGGTGGCCCAGTGGGTTAAGCATCCGACTCTTGATTTCGACTCAGATGATGATCTCAGGGTTGTGGGATCAAGCCCTACAGTGGGCCGCGCACTAGGCATGGAACCTGCTTAAGATGTTCTCTCTCCCTCTTCCCCTCCCCTCCCCTCAAAAAAAAAGAGAGACAGACAGAAATTTAAAGTTTTCTTGATTTTATAGTCTAATAAAGAGGGGTTTGGTACCTTACTGTATTCATTGAATTCCTGCTTATTCATCTTTATAGAATCTTCTGAGATGCTCTTGGTCACCTGATGGAAGCAAGATAGCAGCTGGTTCAGCTGACAGGTAAGGATTACCGGGTGTGAGGTGAAGAATGATGGAGCTCTGCGGTACCTTGTCGTGTGTAATCCATTAAGTGCCGATAGCGAGCTGGAGCAGACAAAGAGTTATAGCTGTCCTCAGGAGGCCGTGTGCAGTGTGCGGGGCTTGAAGATCACATCAGACAAGCACATCATTTCCGCTCTGTGGATACATTTTTGACCTGGAGGTTAAACACTTTCTTCACCTCTTTTGGGTTCCCTTTGCCATCATAGTAAAATCTAGACTCCTAATCTGGCCCCAGTTTCCTTCATCAGATTCTTCTGCTGTGTTTCAGCTCATTCACATACGTGTTGTGTACTCACCTCTCCCACCATTGCCACAGGACTTCACTCACATGGAACTTTCCCTAACACCCCTTGTGCCTCCAGGCTTCTCTCTCCTGTCCCCTCTTCTCCATTCTCTAGACTTTTGTATCTCTCTAGAAATCACCTCTGTGTTCTGTCTGTAAACTTTCCCCGGCCCCCTCTCTCCCTTTCCTGTGGGGTAGCACTGTCACTCTACTCTGCACTGTCGTCACACCTTACACATCTAACTTTTATCAGCATTCATTACATTTTACAGTAAGACAAACAGTGGGGCACCCTCACTAAATTTTTTGCTTCCAGAGGTCAGGGAACGAATCTTAGTCATCTGGAACCCAGAGCGGTATTTGACCTGTTCTGAGCACTTAGCGAATATTACATGAATGAATTCCTAGCTCGAGGATGACAGTCACCTCTTAGCCTGCATATCAACTCAGCTGTTGGTAATGGCTGCCCGTGTTCAGGATGATTCAGAGCAGGGTGTGGGTACAATAGGAAAAGCGCCATGATTGCTAGATGTGGGTTGTGGCAGCATGTGAGCTAGGTATTTTCCAATCCCAAGCTGAATTCAGAGACTGTGATACTTTCCTAGCAGTCAGTTTAAACTGACTCAGCCATTTGCTGATGAATTAGAAAGAGAAGGGAGATGAGGCGCCTAGGTGGCTCAGTCAGCTTAGTGTCCACCTTCTGCTCGGGTCGTTACCCCAGGATCCTGGGATCAAGCCCCGTATCGGGCTCCCTGCTTAGTGGGGAGCCTGCTTCTCCCTCTCCCTCTGCCCCTCCCCTTCTGCTCATGCTCTCTCTCTGTCACGCTGTCTCTCAAATAAATAAATAAATCTTTAAAAAAAAAAAAAAGAAGAAGAAGAAGAAGAAAGAAAGAGAAGGGGAGAATTCTTCTGTCCGATGCTGCTGCGTTCAGTCTATCTATGGTGACCTGTCCTTGGGAGGGAGTCAGAAGTGGGGATGCAGGTGCCATGCCCACAGGTGCAGAATGGTGAAGAATGATAAGGCCCTCTGATGTCAGACTCTGGGTTTAGCTTCCACTGGGAGATGTCCTAACCCTTTTTAGCTTAACCCCATCTTTCTCTCCACTTAGAGATTTTCCTACTACCCTTCTAAAACAGGCACCATCTTATAAACATGAGGCCTTTCCTGGACTAGCTTGGGCTCTCGGCATGTTTCAGAGTTTTCTCCTCTATTTGGGACCCTAGCACAGCCATAGAGAAGCCTCACCTTGGTCTGTTCTCACACCTTGTTGCTTGTGAACAATGCTGAACATATCTGAAGATTCCAGAGTCCACTTTTTTTTCCCCTGACAATCTGAATGCTGAGATGAAAGGACAAGTAGTAAGGTGTTTTCTGGGGGTCAAGGGTCTAGGTCATACAGTGCCACATTGATGGTTTACATCCTTGTGGTGTAGAAAGCTGCCTTGCAGAGGGAATCTAAGGAATTTTCAGTAGTCAGGTTGCTAAGGAAGACCTTAAGAAACAGGCCCACAGCCTAAGGTGCATTCTGGAAGAGTAAGAACCATTCTAAGTGTTTTTACATCATTTTCAGCTGATATCTTTTTTATGTAGTTAAGCTTTCAAATGATATTTGCCTAAGCTTTTCTTCTGAGCAGTTTGTTTCTGCCATTGGCCCTTTCTGACTTTCAGTGTCCTCTTCCCTCTTTCCCTCCCCACTGTTCCTTTAAACCTGACATGTGGGCCTCGTGGCTCTGGTCTGGGCACAGGCTGTGTGTCTCCCTGCTGGGGTTGGCTACGTTTCACAGGCCACCTCGCCAATTAGCCCCAAGTCAACAGGCAGCTCTGTTATATAAGGAACCTGGTTCCTGCCGAATGTGGCCGTGCCAAGTAAGAGGAGGACAAGGAACCCCTCTAAATTTAGCATCTAATTGGTGGCCATGGAGAGTGAGGCCTTCAAGTAAACCCTTGGAGATCTGGGGTTCGGCTGGCTTTTATGTGCCTGGGAAATGTATCCTCAGAAAATTTCTTTTCAGCTTGGCCTGGATTTGGCAAGTTTCCCCTCTCTACTTGCAAATCACCTCCCTCCTCATGTTCAAAATCAAAACCCTTCAACAGTTCCCATCCAGGACTGGGGGAAGACTGGTCAGTCTACCTGCCATGAGTGAGTGAGTCAGCCTATTGTCTCCATGTCCATCTGTTGTGAGATGAATGTATTCGTCATAACAACAGCTGTCGTTCTGTGTGCCAAATGCTTCGCATTAACGTCATCTCACCATACCTCCCACCCAAGGTACAGGATCCGTGTAATCTCCAGCATCGCAGTTAAGGAGAGAGGAGCTCAAGAGAAGTTACATACTTGTCTAAGGTTACTTAATGAGTAAAGGGGTGCGTGAGACTTGAGCCCGGGTCTTCCGGACTCCTGAGCTCAGACTTTGTTACTCTGCCGTATCATCCTGGGCTGGGTTCGTGAGGGCATTATTTGCACACAGCAAGAAAGAAGACCATAGGGAGAGCATGAACATCAGAGCCAAGGAGTCTGGAGACAGATGGGCTTCCTGCTTCCCTCCCATCTTACTTGGAACTTTTATTTAGTTCCTATGGAGTCTAGTCCTTGAGAGCTAAACGGTGCAGTAGTCCAAAAGTGTAATGCCGCATCAGCGCCAGGCATTTTATAATCAAGTACTGGTGACTGTACCCTTTTAGGTGTTGACTGAACAAAACAAATTGCAGATAATGTTTATAACTTGCTTGAAAACCACCAGCCCTTTAAATTTACCAACACATTGTTTTTGTGTGGTCATATGAAGATCGTGTCTCTTTATTTTACCCTTCAGCCCACAGTGACCCAAGCAGCGTTGACAGTCAAAAGAACTTCTGAGGGGTGAGGGGAAGTAGAAGACGTTTGAGGGTGGTAAGAGAAAGGGGAATCCTGGAATATATGAAGAGTTCTTGTTTTAGTGCTGCCACCGAGCCACTGATGAACGGTGTCACCTTGGAAGAGTCACTATACCTTAGCTTTCGTATCTATAAAATGAGTTCAGACTAGCTGGTCTGGTCATGGGATTCCCACGAGTTCAGTGCAAGATTGGGTCAAGTATGTATTCGGGTTGTGTTATATCGCAGAAATTTTCTGTCCCTTCTCTGGGCTCTGATTTGAATGCAGTACAAGCCCCAGTGGATCTGCGGCCTAGGCCCCCAGCCTGCCGCGAGTTGGCTTACCTGTGAGGCCTCCTGGCTGAATATCAGGTGCTCTTGGAAGATTTCTGTGTGGGGACCGTAGGAAAAACTGTCTTTCTTCTCCATGTTCTTTCCCATCACAAAAGCTTCTGCTTGAAATACCAGTAATGCTTATAGTTTTAGTTACTCCTGTATCTCTGTTCAGTTACTCAAGGGCAGGGTCCGTCCCTTACTCAGAATCTGTATTTCTAGTTTCTAAATGCCAGAACACAGTTCGGTAAATACGGGGTAAATAAATAAATCTTTGCTTCCATTTCTCTTAAAAAGCCATGCCTCTGCCCTCCCCTCAGCTCTAGGAAGCTTTAGCGTTGCTCCTTATGATACCTTGCAGATTTGTGTACGTGTGGGATACCACAAGCCGCAGGATTTTGTATAAGCTGCCCGGACACGCTGGCTCCATCAATGAAGTGGCTTTCCACCCCGATGAGCCCATCAGTAAGTCTGTCCTGACTTTGGGGAGAGGGAAACTGTGGGAATCTCCCTAAAGGGGCCCTGGAAATACAAAGGCAGAGGTGGGTATCTGTTGTATGTGTTTCCATGTAGTCTTTATGGCTGTCCATTGACAGTCTCTTCATGGTTTTAAATGGTGATGGGAAAAACATGTTCCATTTTCTTCTTAATCGCAAAGGGAGACTGGTTAATCTCTTTCTAGTTCTCTTGAGTTTACGTGCTTCAAGTCTGTGTTTCAGTGATGTATTTGGATAAATTATATTTCTTAATATTCAGCTATAAATTGCAACTTAACAATTTTATTGACTGGCTAATTAAACAGGGGGCCTTGAATTTAAGGAGAGAATGTAACTCTCTCCAGGGCTAACTATAACAACCAGAAACACATTTACAAAATGACTGGCACAGACATTGATTCTTCCCTAGAATGGCTGAGAAGGTCTTTTTCACAGGGTTTGGCTGACATGGGACATCGGGGTTTAGACCCTGATAATGCATTTCCCATAGCACAGGCCACCCTTGTGGTTTCAAGAGGACTTGGATTGAAAAGCCAGGCTACAGTTTCCTGTGACTAGTGTTGAAGGCGAGGGGAATTTAAGCTAAATCCAATTGCTCTTTTATACCAAAATTGGCCCTTGATACAAGAGCCCTTGAGCGCCAAGTCTCCTTGAGCCTTCATTAGTCCCGTTATCTTCTCCATTCTCTTCACCTCAGTTCTCTCAGCATCCAGCGACAAGAGATTGTATATGGGGGAGATTCAGTGAAGACACGGAATGGAAGAGCCGACGGCTGCTTGACCCTGAGACCTCAGGCGGCATAAGTGGCATCCAGCGGTGCCCAGGCCAGCAGCCTCCCTTTGGATGAAGATCATTCCTAACAAAAAGCAAGGAGGAGGTGGCCGTATTCCAGCAACCACTGGTATCCCGTTCCACCAGGATGATTAAGGCAAGCTGATGGTGGCCTCCAAAAACCACCGGCCAGATTTCAGGGACTGTTTGGGTTTTTTTCCTCTTTTTTTTTTTTTTTTTCTTTTTTTTAAAATAAGATTTCTTCAAAGAGACAGACTTGGGTTGGTTTGTAGTTTCCTGTTTCCTGATCCAGACCAAAAACAGGGAATGTGACTGAAATTTGTTTGTTGGGGATTTTTTTTAATTCAATAACTGGCTTGTACGATATTTTTCTTTCTGTGTTTCTCTGAGTCATTTTGTATTAAAAAACCAAATAGATGCCTTTTTACAAGAGCCATGTGGATTGGATTTTTTGCTGTCTTGTCTTTGAACCTTGATTGCTGTAAATCTGAGCTGGGCATGATGTGGCCAGGTGGATATAATCCATTTAAACTTCCAAGATGCTGTTTACAGGGATGTTTAGGGCTTCCCCCCCCCCGGCCCCGCTCTTTTCATCTTCTTAGATTTACTCCCATGAAGATCTATTCCCAGAGAATAATTATCCATAAAAATTTCTCTCCTACTAAACACGTAGCAGTCAAGAGGTGATAAAGTCTAAAAGAACCTAGTTTTTGTAAACTTTGACATGATCTTTAATGAACAGGATCTGTTTCTACTCTGCCTCCTGCCAAAAGCACTGTTCTGAGCAGCAGTCCCTGCAGTCAGGGTCCCTGAAGTGGGCATCTGATGGGGGGCAGCCTCAGCCAGTAGGAGCGGCCGGCTGGAACGCTGCGGCAGACTCAGCTCAGAAGGAAGATGAGGAAGTTGTGTAACTGAACCAGGACATCATCGGGGTCTTTTTCGTGCTTCTGCTTTGTCTGTCTTCCTAAACTGACAGGGACATTAAGAAATACTATTAGTTGCTTTTTACCCTCAAAACAGGTTACTATCTCCCTGGATCAATGGATGACTGCGCCCAGCACACACACTGGCACTGACGAATCCCATCTGGCACAGGGACACGAGGTGTGTCTTCTCGGAACCTCCTGTCTCAACCCAGAGGTCTTCACATCTACCCCGTTTGGAACATGTTTGGTTTTATACATTTACCTCCCAAACCCGAATCATTTGTTTATCTCAAGTTGTAAGGGAGAAAGGATAGTTTTAAGTGAGCACACGTCCAAGATTTACTTAAGTCCTTAATGAAGGAACCAACAGGATGGTAAAGCTGTCAAACCAATTACTTATTAATAGAGTGAATGAAATTTGAATAAAGTGCACTGGAAACAAAGTAATTTATTTTGCCTGCCGGAGTTCAGGAAATCTCACAGGTGATGGGATCATGCTCAGATTGGAACTTAGAGAATGGGCAAGGGCATTGCCAAGTGGACAAAGAACATGTGCATTCCAAGAAACTGCAGGCCCAAGCTTGAAAGCTTAGTGCATTTCCTGAATCAAAGAAATTCAGCTTGGTCAGAGGGGGGGACAGGAAAGTTGCAGAGTTAAGTTGGAGCCAAATCCTGGTGAGTTTGTCCTTCATGTACGAGATCCTATAGGTTAAGGTTTCCTAAAGTATATTCATTCCACAGGACAGTTTCCCCAATACGTTAGGGACATTGGGACATGAAGAGCCCATGCTCAGATAAGTTTGGGGAAAACTAGGTTACATAAAGTACAATCAGTTTCTTTACTGCAGAACTGCTCGGAGCCTCTAAAACACAAACTATAGGGGCTCCTGGGTGGCTCTGCCTTCGGCTCAGGTCATGATATCAGGTCCTGGAATGGAGTCCCACATCAGGCTCCTTGCTCAGTGGGGAGGCTCCTTCTCCCTCTCCTTCTGCCTGCCGCTCCCCCTGCTTATGCTCTCTATCTCTCTCTCTGTGTCAAATATTTTTTTAAAAATACACAAACTATAGAGGGATCTTCACAGGGAATGGTGACTCAGATTTCCGGCATGAGCAATAATTATACAGAAGGTTATGCCTTTAACCAGAACAGGTTTGGCCAAAAATGGTTTGCAAGCTACTCTTCACACCTGTAGCACTCTCATACGTTACTCCTGAATCCCTCTCAAGCACCAGGCCCCTCCCCACCCCCTGTCTCTCTCTTGGCTTAGGGGAGAACAAGACTTGAACCCTAGCACTGCACTTTCAAAACCTACCAGTCCCTTGGGAAGTTGGCTGTGACTGGGAGGAACCAAGACCCTGGAAACTGCAAGGGCTTTCCTCTAACCTCAGCCTCTTTGCCCCTCCCAAGTGCCTTCTTCACAGGCTGGATAGAAGCCATTAGCAGGAAATAGCAGCACCATTTAGAATTTGAAGTGAATAGCGGCCCCAGCCTGGGGAATAAAGATTTGAGTATAAAACATCCCCAGAGGGTGCAAATTGTATTCTCACTTTGGGAGAGATAGATTGCTCCCGAATGAGTAATGGCATCTCTGGTTTTCAGTTAATTTCCCTTTATGACTTCCACAGTCTCTAGCACTTAATACCATTGGCACTTAAAGAGCCAAATCTTTTTTCCCCACTGGGTGGTTGAGTCTTGTGGGCTGAGCTCTGAGGGAGGGGGATTTGGACAGGTCAGGAATCTGATCAGAGTTGCTTCTTCACAGCAAAATTCCAGTTATTTGCTTCTCACTAAATAGACCTGGAGTCTGCTGCTGGTTAATATCTCAGAAGTGCGTGGACAGGAAACTGAGGTGTGAGAAAGAGAGCTCTGCAATTTGGGGCTGCAGCCAGTGGAGCCGAAGGGAAAGGCCATCAGGCCATTTGAGTTAGGACAGAATTGCTCCTTCCGAGAGACTTTAGGGCTTGACAGCTGTGTTCCAGGACAAAAGAAGGGGCCAGACTTAAAAGCCCCTATTCTTGTGGGACTAAATGCAGCCGAGTCTGAGCTTTGAGCCTGCCCTTTGCCCTCTGGTCCATTGTCTCAGTATCCCACACCCACCCCCTCTGCATCAAGCCCTGAGCTCTCCCAAACTCCCTTTCTTCTAGGCTTCAACTTCTTTTCCTCACTTGCCTCTGACACCCACCTAGACGCTTAGATCTTCTTTAACTTTTATCCTCTAGATCAGTAGTTCTCAACTCAGCAATTTTGCCCCCCAACGGACATTTGGCAATGTCTGGAGACTTCTGATTGTCACAAGCAGAGGGAGGGATGCTATGTGCGTCTAGTGGCTAGGAGCCAGAATCGCTCAAAGAATTAGGTGCTCCGAAATGTCTGATGCTCTGAGAAATCCTGCTCCAGAACAGTGATTCTTGAAGTGTGCTCTCCGGGACAGCGGCAGCAGTATCACCTGAGAGAGAATATGCTAGAAATGCACATTCTAGAGCCCCACCTGAGACCTACTGCACCGGAAATTTAGGGGGAAGGAAGTCTTCGGTGATTTGTTTTCACAAGCCCTGCAAGTGATTCTGATGCAAGCTGGCAAGCCACGGCTCCACAGGCTCAGAGACTTGTAATCTTTCCTAGGAGAGCCACAGAGGCTTCTGTTTACTCATTAATAGCTGCCCCTAAGTATTTACTTAGCTGTTCTTTCTGGCTCAGTGCTGTACATGCGTTATCTCATTTGATTGTCACAAACGGGGCAACAGGTTCAAAGAGAAGAAACACCCAAGATAACCAGCTAGTAAGTAGGAAAGCCAGAATGTGAACCTAGCTGGAGCTCTTACCCCATCACCACAATGTGGTCGTAGTGGCTTTTAACCTTGAATGCACATTAGAATCAGCTGGGGAGTCTTTAAAACTCCAGATACTTAGATCACACCCCAGGCCAGTTAAATCGGAATCTCTGGGGTGAGCATGAGTATTTTTTTACAGCTTCCGTAGGTGATTGCAATATGGAATCAAGGTTAAGGACATTAGCATGAGCCATGGCTACCGCGTTAGCCAGCAGGGCAGCATAAAGCCACATTGACTTCCCCTGCCACCCCTTGGCTCTCCAGGAAACCTCTGCTCCAACACATGGTCTGTGTGAGCTTACAGCCAATTCTCCCAAGCCCACGGCTGAGCTAAAACTGCGGATCTTGGCCAGAGAGCAGAGGCAGATCCACTGTGATCAGTGATCCTCTCTGCCTGACCACTTGGGGCTTTGTTGAGGGAAAAAAAGACCTGAGACTTCCCATCAGAACCCCAGGGATATTGGGGTGCTGGGTGGCTCAAATGGTTGGGCGTCTGCCTTTGGCTCAGGTCATGATCCCAGCAGCCTGAGATCAAGCCCCGCATCCATCGGGTTCCCTGCTCAGTGGGGAGCCTGCTTCTTCCTGTACTTCTGCCGCTCCCTCCGCCTCTGCTCTCCGGCTCTCTACCTCTCCGTCAAATAAATAAAATCTTAAAAAACAAAACAAAACGAAAAACAGGGATAGCATCCAAAGTTGCTAGAGCTAGAAAGGGCCTTCCAGGTGCTTAGGTCATCGGGTCTGACCTCAGATTACAGGAAGGGAAACTGAGAGCAGGTACAGGTTTCCCAAAGTTTTATCCTTGGGAATTTCCCAATGCATATTATCAAGTCGGGTTTTGCTCACTCAGGAAGGAGTTATTCAACACCCCTCAGTGACAGGCGCTGTGCTAGGCTCTGAGAATACAGAAATGACAGAGTCATAGTTTCTTTGGGAGTTCCCAGGGCAGAATGGTGGTGAGAAAAACAAAAGCCAGGGCCTCTCAAACTTTTCCCCTTGAGTGTCTTTAATGGCAGAGGAGAGTGAACTGGGGCAGAAGGAGAGACTTGAAATCGATAAATTTGAAATGTTACCTTAAATCTAAAATGTAAGACCCCCGCACCAACTTATTATTTTGAAAATTTTCGAACAAAAATTGAAAGATTAATATAGTGAATATATGCCCCACCTAGATTCAATAATTCAGTAATCTCTGTCACACACGTGTATACAACTTTCAGTGACTAATGAGAGTACGAGACGTCATAATTCTTCACTCCCAAATATTCCCAAATACTTCAGCCAGCATCTCTTAAGAATTTTCTTCCATAACCACAGTAACATTACCACACCTATGAAAATTAGCAGCAATTCCGTAATACCATCGAATGATCATATTAAAATTTCTTCCATATCAAAGATTTTATAGGGGCTCCTGGGTGGCTCAGTCGATTAAGCTTCTGCCTTCAGCTCAGGTCATGATCCCAGGGTCCTGGGATCAAGTCCCACATCTGCCTCCCTGCTCCACGGGGAATCGGCTTGTCCCTTCTCTCTGCCCGCCGCTCCCCCTGCTTGTGTTCTCTCTCTCTGACAAATAAATAAATAAAATCTAAAAAAACCCACAAAAAACAAAAAGCAACTGAATCAGAACTGCCCACAGATGGCACGATAGAGTTCCTCCCCTCTGGAGCTGTCACCCAAGCAGAAGCGGGGCAACCATTTCAGAAATAGGTCTGTGTTGTATCGATTTAGAGGGCTCGAGCGGCTCATAGAATCCCGGGGAGTCTATTACAAAGTACCTGTGAGCAGGTCCTGCCTGCAGAGATTGGGTTCAAGCCGGGCTGGTGTGGGGCCCTGGTTCAGGCGCAGGTGTCTGCCCACTAACACTGGGAGCCACGGGATTAGAGGACCCCTTTCTAGCTCCACTGTTCCGTGATTGTAGATACCGTTTGCTTCAGACTCTAAGATGGTAATTTTAGGATTCAGTGAATTATTTGTTGTGAAAAGGATGTCTGGGGGAGGCATGAGAACCCAGCCAGGGATTGGGAACCCTGACAGCCTGGGGTCAGGAGGCCTGAGCTAACCCTGCCCGTTTTCCTATCCCCAGGCCCCCTCCCGACAAGTGCAACCCCAGCACAGCATCATGGGGCTGATTGGGGGCCATCTCGCCGTGTCCCCGGCCCAGACTTTAACTAGAAGCCCACATGGCCATCAGGGGCTAGCGGAAAGGGAGATCTGCTTTGGCTGTCCACAGAGGCTGTGCTAGGGGTTCCGGACCCCACTGCCCCCAGACCAGGAGACGACCCTTTCTATGAGCTGTTTGGGGTCTCCCGACCTAGACCCTGCCTGTTCACCCTCTTCCTTTTCTCTCAACCATTCCTTCTTAGCAGAGTTTTGTGGGGGGGTTTTTTTCCTTTTTAGATTTGCTCTAAAACTGAAATTTTGGAGCCAGTTGGTTGGAGAGGAGTGGTGGCAGTAAGGAGGCAAGAGGAGGTAAAAAGTATGTGCAGAAGTTAAAGAAAAGAAAGGGTCACAGTTCCTGAAACACACCTTGCTGTTCAACGCTCGTGTGTCTGCATTTCTTTTTCTGCCTGGCAGCCTAAACCTGAGTCAGCACCACCGTTTCTCTGAAGTTTTCCATCACTGCCTAATCGCGAGCAGAGTTAACCTCTCTCTCCACCATTCCGTCCCTGCACCTTGTAGGCGCGCTGCCGCTCTGTGCGTCATTATTAACTACCTGCTTGTCTGTTCTGCCTCCCCCACCCCCACGACAAGCCCAAGAGTCACAAACTCAGGTGCTGTCAGGCCAGAGAGGGAAGGCAGATGGGCGAAACCGCTGGGTTTAAGAAGATAAACAGTGGGGGCACCTGGCGGGCTCAGTCAGTGGAGCACATGACGCTTGATCTCAGGGTTGTTGGTTCGAGCCCCACGTTGGGTGTAGAGATTACTTTAAAAAAAGAAGAAGAAAGAGAAGAAGCAGTAGACGATGCCACCCTGTTGGCCAGTGTGCTAACCCCCAAGCCTTTATCCCGAGGATTCCCAGGGGCACCTGTCTTCTTTTGCAACTCAGAGCTCCTAGCGCAGTGCCCGGTGCAGTCATGGAACTGACCCGGAGGTCTGGAGACCCAGCTCTCTTAATGTGCTGTGTGACTTAACAGAACTCACACGACCTCTCTGCCCTTCAGGTTCTCCCCTTCTGTGTCTCTCCCCTCTTCCGAAAAGGCCCCTCGAAGCTCATCTAGGCCAGTAGTCTTCCCAAGTTGTCCCTGAGAGACCTCGCATTGAGCTGGTGACCAGGAGGCCTTCACAGGAGGTGAGGACAGACCGACAGAGCAGGCTGCCGATCCTCTCTCCCCAAACACACCAGAGCCGTTCCACTTTTGTGCTTTGGAGATGTATGATTTCTTTGGAAGAAAAGGTTCTGTAAAAAAGAAGAGCTCAGGGGCGCCTGGGTAGCGCGGTCGTTAAGCATCTGCCTTCAGCTCAGGGCGTGATCCCGGCGTTCTGGGATCGAGCCCCGCATCAGGCTCCTCCGCTATGAGCCTGCTTCTTCCTCTCCCACTCCCCTTGCTTGTGTTCCCTCTCTCACTGATTGTCTCTCTGTCAAATAAATAAATAAGATCTTAAAAAGTTTCTAAAAAAAAAAAAAAGAAGAGCTTGAAAAAGGCAAGGAACAAACAGGAATGTCACAGGTCAAGTAGTTCTGCCTAGGGGCAAATCTTGATTCTGCCATGTCCCTGTCGTGGGCAAGTGCTCAAGTCTCTCTGAGCCTCAGTTTCCCCGTCTGGAAAAAGGAGGTAGTGATGATAGCACCTACCTGAAAGGTGTGTTGGGAGGCTTAGTGAGTTACTGCAGAGAAATCACTCAGAACAGTGGCTGGCCCAGAATGCTGAAGAGACATTAGCTCTTGTGATATCGTACACAGTACATTTGGTCTTTGCCCGCTTCTGAGATCTAAAACTCCTGGAATTTCCTCAGTGATAGGATTGCCTTTTCTTATTCGTGAGTCCCCTTGGATCACATCTGCGTTTGTTCTAATGAGGTGACTTCTGATAGGACCACCAACAGACTCAAGTTGGGGCTGATCAGCAGACAGACCAAGTTATTAGAGGGGAAACTCACCCGCTCCCACTCATCTCTGGGAAGACCTGGGTGGCTGAGGGCTGCAGACTGAACTCTACAAAAACTCTGGAGCAATGAGATCCAGAGCAGCTTCCGGGCTGGTGCTAGGAAGCTGGTGCACCCCAACCCCACAGGGACAGAAGTGTCCAGGACCCTTCCAAACGTTGCCTTACCTACCTCGTCATCTGGCTGTTCTTTCGTATTCTTTATAAGAAACCAGTAAAGGTAAATCGAGTACCTTCCCGAGTTCTGTGAGCTGTTCACGAGCAAATTATGGAGCCTGAGGAGGAGGTCCTGGGGACCCCCGACTTTGAGCTGGTTGGTGAGAGCAGGGGTGACCAGAGACCGCGCTGGCATCCGCAGTGCAGGCGGGCTCGTGGGACTGACCCTTCAGCTGCGGGGCTGTGCTCCTTCTGGGTCATCAGGGTCCCAACTGAAGCGAACAATCAGCTGGTGTTGGAGAATTGGGTGGTGTCAGAACACCCCAGAAACTATCGTTAGTAAGCACGTTTCGTCCTCGAACGGAAGAAGGAGAAATTAGTGGGGTTAACATTTCAGTTATCTCGGGGCACCTGGGTGGCACAGCGGTTAAGCATCTGCCTTCGGCTCAGGGCGTGATCCCGACGTTATGGGATCGAGCCCCACATCAGTCTCCTCCGCTATGAGCCTGCTTCTTCCTCTCCCACTCCCCCTGCTTGTGTTCCCTCTCTCGCTGGCTGTCTCTATCTCTGTCGAATACATAAATAAAATCTTTAACAACAACAAAAAAAAAACATTTCAGTTATCTCACGAGTGACCTTTCTCAGGAATGTTCAGTGTTAACCCTCAGAAGGACTATGGTGGAAGATTCAGATCCCGTGACTTGGTGTAGGGCAGAGGAGGAACTCCTTCCCACCTGGCATATCTCCTGGCTGCCGCAGCTCCTTCTATGCCTCTCTCCAGGGCTGACCATGACTCTGCCTCCTCCCTCAGGAAGCGTGGGTATGCTCTGAATCATCTCTGTCCTTTATTTCTGAATCCTGCTTCGTTGGCCCCACAGTCTTTCCCTACTTGAGGGGTTAGTCATCCTTCACGCCGGCTATTACCAGCCCCTCCGGACGTCATCCCCGGCTCCTCACCCCGGCGATGTCTTCCAAAGCTGTTTCTGGCTGTTTCTGCAATTAGACCACCTTCCCCCTGAGAACTCTGGACTTCCAGGGGGTAAAGAGGGCGTGAGGCATGCTGAAGGCTGAGGCCAGGAAGATCATTCATTCACCACATATTTGCTGACCCTGACACCAGCCAAGCCCTGTGGGATAGAGAGATCATTTACAAGTTGCTATCTGCAGAGAGCTCACAGTCTATTGGGGGAAACCAGCGAAATCAGACAAATGCAGTAAATCCCAGTAAAAGTTCCAATGGGGGTAGCACAGACCACTGCCAGCCCAAAGGTGGGTCACCGCCCTGGGTCACAGAGGGTCAAGGAAGGCCTCCAAGAGAGGAAGTGACAGTTGAGGTGAGCTTTGAAATTTGCAGATCTCCGGGCTACGAATTTAGATGGGACATGCCCTCTAGACGGAACAAAATGTACAAAGCTTGGAAGATACCATCGTGTGCATTTGGCTTCATCAGGGCAAGGCTTGGACACAGTGGAATGACCAGGGGCCAGAGGCTAATTCTGCTAAGGTCAGACAGGCCATCCTTTGTTCCGTAAGACAAACTTACGAGTACTTCAGCCAGGCCTTGGAACAGGGTGTCCCAAGCGTGATGTGATCCAGCTGAGAGCCTGGCAAGGATTGGTGACAGCCCAGCGGCCCCCACTGCTATTCTAGGGATTAAATGAGATAATATATGTCAACCACCCGGCTCAGAGTAAGCACTCAGTACATGGTGGCTATTACTGTTAATATCACTGAATTGCGCTGTTCGAGTCATGGAGGAAGCTGGTAGAGGCTCTATCTGGAAGAGGCCCCAGAGAGGATCTGCGAGAGAACCATTACATCTGGGCCGAGGCTCCGTGGGGCTAGTTCTCATTCTTTTGTGGGAAACTCTTTGAAGAATCTGATGAAAGCCATGGAGCCTCTCCCCAGAAAAAGGCACATCTGCTCACATGAAGCTTTGCATATTATTTCAGGGACTTCACAGACTCCTGGAAGCCTGTCTCGTCATAGAACCGGGTTGGACACAGCTGTGACTCGCCGAGCATGGCTGAGAAAAGTTCCCATTCTTACCTCCGCTTATTATTCCAAGTGAAATCCTCAGCACACGTAGTTTCAACTCTAGGAATATCCTGTGTGGTTTTAAAATACCCAGCGGCATGCCCAGGAACGGCTGGGGGAGGGGGACCAGTGAAGAGACTGGGGAGAGGATGGGGCAGGCTTCTGGCTTCAGGGGTACCCGGTCTCCCCAGTCATGCTGGGCCCTCCCTGTGCTTGGTTTCATGCTCCGCTGGGTCGTCATCCTCAGCTTTTTTTTTTTTTTTAAAGACTTTATTTATTTGACAGAGAGACAGCCAGCGAGAGAGGGAACACAAGCAGGGGGAGTGGGAGAGGAAGAAGCAGGCTTCCAGCGGAGGAGCCTGATGTGGGGCTCGATCCCATAACGCCGGGATCACGCCCTGAGCCGAAGGCAGACGCTTAACCGCTGTGCCACCCAGGCGCCCCCCCCCCTTTTTTTAAAGCATCCTCAGCTTTTTAACAAGAAGCCTTGCATTTTCATTTTGCAGCGGACCCCAGCAATTATGCTGCCAGTCCTGGGAAGAGCATGATAACGCACCTGAGTGCTTACTGTGTGAGCAGCATACAAGTGGCGGGGCTGGGACTGGAACCCAGGCTGTTTGGGTCCAGAACCATGGGTCTGAGTCTGCATCACACCGCCCTCTGGGTCAGAAGGGCTAGTTAGAGTGGAGAGGGCGGGCAGAATTGGCAATGCTCTGTTTCTTCTGCCAGAACACTGTTCTCCACCTCTCTGCCTCTCCTTCCCTCCTATTGTCTTCTGGGTATTATGGGGGCCCTTCCTGGTCTCCACACCTGGATTGTGCCTCCTTCTGCTCTCTTTTACCCTTTAGTGTCCTTGAGAGCACTCAGCAGAGTCTGTCATTATGGATTTACGTGTGTTTTCTCAGTGCTACAGAGACTGGTTCATCCCCTTACTCCCAGGGAAAAGCCTGGCACACAGTAGGAATTTCATAGATATTAGTGGGAAGGTACCGCTCATAGAATGCTCAGATGGGACAGAGAAGCCCGGAGCATGACACAGGGATTCCCACCTGAGTGATGTGGACCACCGAGGTGACTATAGGAAGTTAGGAGGGAGGCAGGGAGAATGAAATGGATTTGGCACGTGTTTGGAAGTTTGAGTGCTTTTCAGGGTGTCTTGAAGAAAGCTGTCCTTTTTTTTTTTTTTTAAGATTTTATTTATTTGAGAGAGACAGAGAAAAAGAGAGCACAAGAAAGGGGAGCAGCAGACTTCCAGGGGAGCAAGGAGCCCAATGTGGAACTTGATCCCAGGACCCCGGGATCATGACCTGAGCGGAAGACAGATGCTTAACCGACTGAGCCACCCAAACTACCGGAGAAAGGCAGTTTTCTGCCTTCTGACTCCCTTCCCACTGCAGTGGGGGTTAGTGGCTGGCCACAGCCCTTTGGGAGGACCTCTGCCTCTGTCATCAGGCATCTCACCCTCATGCCACGGGGAGCTTGTCCGTTCCCTGGACTGGGAAGCTCAGTGGGTTCTGGAACAGCGCTGCAGTGCTCATCTCTGGATCCCGGGTCCCCCAGGGGTGTGTATGCAGTTGGGGCTCAGTAAATGCCAGTAGAAGGAAAGAGGGAAGACGAACATGTGATCAGACACTCAGGAGGGAGGCTGGAATGAGGAGCAGATCTGGGAACCAGAGTGGAGAGAGGGCCAAGGCCGGAACCCCGGGGCTCTAGAGACAGGGTGGAGGGAGGAGTGCTCCTGCACCCTCAGGAGGCTAGGCGCAGGTCTAAGTGCTTCAGTCACACAACTGCTTTTCACCTTCTTGGCAACTCTGAAGCAGACATTATTCCCACTTTGCTAAGAAAGCTGAGGCCCAGAGAGGGGATGTGACGCGCCCAAGGTCACACAGCCCGTGAGCCGTGAAGTCCGGGTCTGACCGCGAGCCTTCAGCCCTCAAGCCTGCGCTCTTCCCATTCACTCCCTGTCTCTCCCTCCACCCTCCGCTTCCCTACCCCTTCTCCCCTCCTCTCTGCTCCCGCGGCCGCCCCGCCCCGCCCCGTCC
Organism: Ailuropoda melanoleuca; assembly: GCF_002007445.2. Lineage (NCBI taxonomy): Eukaryota > Metazoa > Chordata > Mammalia > Carnivora > Ursidae > Ailuropoda > Ailuropoda melanoleuca. Next base: position 9,841,167 of record NC_048219.1, on the reverse strand, counting down.
CTCCCTCCCTCCCGGTGGCGGCGGCGGCGGCGGAGCCACGTGGTGGGGCCGGGAAGCCGCGGCCGCGGAGCGCCCGGGCGGCTGCCCCAGCTGGGCAGTGCTGCTCTGCGCCGCGCTCGCTGCCCGCG
>NC_048219.1:9784670-9840701 GCF_002007445.2 Ailuropoda melanoleuca | reverse complement strand
CCCGGAGCCATGGGCAAGTGCAGCGGGCGCTGCACGCTCGTCGCCTTCTGCTGCCTGCAGCTGGTGAGCGCGGGGCGGCCCGGGCCGGGTGGGGCGCGGCGGGGCGGGGTCCCGGGCGTGCGGCTGAGCCGTGGGTCCCGGTGCGTGTCTGCTGCGAGTCCCGGGTGGGGGGCGGGCCGGAGTCACGGAGCGGACGGGCGGAGCCTGCTCCCGCTGGCCGGGCTGGCTCTTTGTGTGTGCTCCTCGCCCGGCGCTCCCGGGTCCCCGAGTGCGTCCTGCGCGCCAGTCCCCCCGCCCGCCCCGCCCCGTGCGAGTGGTCTGCCGTGGGACTGTGGCTCGCGGGGGCCGGGGGGTGTGTCCCGGGCTGCTCGGCGGAGCCGTTGAGGTCCCTGCCGGCTGTTTTCCTCTAGGTTACTCGGTTGCGCGGCTCTTCTTTCCTCCGGGTCTGTGCCCGTGTGAGTGTTTCTCACAAAGTCTCTGCTCCTCTCTCTGTGTGTCTCCGCCTTTCTCCTTGGTGTGTCTCTAGATCTCTAACCATTTCTGGTCCACGTTCTTCTGTGTGTGTGTTGGGATCTTAGACTCCAAGAACCGTTCCCTCCTCCTCCTTTGTGCTGTTTCTGCCTGCCTGCACCCTCCTGACTGGGCAGGCCTGGGAATGGAGAGCCACCTCTCTGGAGAGGGTCACAAGGGACTGCCAGGTCCTGGGCCAGTCTGACAAACTGGGTGCTGGCCGCCTTTCCCGCTTTGACTGTGACCACTGCAGCCAGGGGCTCCCCATCAGTCATCAGTTCCAGCGGGCGCGTCATGGGTGGGGACCAGACCCTCCTCCTGGGCTGGCAGGGGTGAGGGGTGGGGATCCTTGGGTGCCCTGGTGGGGAGAGGAGCATCTGGGGAAACTGCTTCACCCCAGCCTCGGGAACTCAGGTTCTTGCCTCAGGGAGCCAGTGGAGTGAATTTGGGGGCTGAAGGGTACCGGTTCTCTTCAATTCAAGTTCTGGCAGGTGAATTTGGGGAGCCGGTTAAGGAGAGGTCTCCTGCCCATCCTAGAGCTATGGCCTGACAACTAGTGGGTTTTGAAGCTGTGCTGAGCCTCCAGGCAGAGAGGTGCATGGGGACCTCCGTGGGCAGAGCTCCGGGCAGGGTGTGTGTGGGGGAACCTGAGCCTCACTGATGCCGAACTCCACCGTCTGGTCTCCACTGTTGCCTGCAGCCACGCTTCTCCTCCGGCACAGGTGCATAGAGGAAAGCAGAGCGAAGCTTTGAGCCTGGGTGTGCAGACCTCCTCAATCATCTTCCTTCTCTCCTCTTGGGGACGCTACCTCCAAACTTGCCATCCGCAGCCTTGCCCTCCTGGGCGGTGGTAGAAGCAGCCAGCCCTGAAGATTGTAGCCCTGCTCCCAGCTGTGGGACGTGGGGCAAGTGACTTCCCTTCACCAGGCCACCTTGGTCTGCCTATCTGTAAATGGCTCATCCTTGAGGGTTGCAGAGGGGATTAATTAAAATCAGGTAGAATGGAAACTCCGGAAGGGCAGAGATTATCTGTTTCGCTCCCTGCTAAATCCCTAGCAGCTGGAACAGTGCCTGGCACTCCATTAATATTTGTAAAATAAATTAATGAATCAGTTATTTGGCAACTCCTGGCTCACAGTTGAAACACCCTTCTTTATATACTTCGAGGAATAGAAAACGCCAAGAAATGATGGAACTTTTCCAAGGATTTTTTTTTTCTGCTTGTTAATCTTTAAATTTTAAACTAGGACTTCCTTTATTCTTAAAAAAGTAATAAACATCTATTGTAAAAAATGTATCAATAAATAATCAAACAGAGCAGAGCATAAAGGTACGCTTCCTTCTGAGCCCAGTCCCACACCCCAAAGGTAAGCCCTGTTGGCAGTCTGCCCCATTCTCTGCTGCTGCTGAAAACCATGGTTAGCTTTGGGCAGCATTTACTAAGTGTTAGGTGCCCTTGTAAGCCCTTTTCCGTGTATTAACTTATTCAGTCCTCATAATGATCCTGTAAAGCAACTTGCCCAAAGTTCTACAGTTTGGAGCCAGGCTTTGAAGCCAGGCAGCTGGCCAGCATCCTCTGTTGCCTTCTTCAATATAAGATCTAAGTAGTTCTGGCCCAGAGCCATCAGGGTCCCTCAAAAGAGGTCCTTACTTCTCCCTGCCGCCCACTCACCTGCCTCCAGAGCTCTCTCCAGCTGAGCTAACTCAGCCCTTCCACTTAGAGGGTTTGCCAGTCTAGGGACTGTGGAGTTAGGCAAGGCCTGGCTGGGATTCTGATTCTCTTACAGCTTGGCTGGGTGGCCGCGGGCCACTTGTGGGAGTTACATGAGATCATTTGGGGGGGGGCGTGCTCCAAGGAGGGACTTGGAAATTGCTCTCTTGCCTCTGTTTTCTGTCGAGGCAGATGGAAGAGTGGGTCCCTTCAGCCGATGCTAACCCCCCGGGAGCCTCTGCTGCCTGACGGCTTCGCATGTACTCCGGGAGGCTGGACTCCACCAGCCTGACATCATCCTAGAGAGAAGGGAGCCTGTTTTCCCATCCAGTGGAAAGAGGCCAAGAAGGAAAAGGCTGTTAAATGTTTGTCAGCTGAAAACTTTAGAAGACGAGCTGTCGTTTTTCCTCTCTTGAACTGGGTTTGATCATTACAGTAAAACAGGTTAGTTCTAGACACTCTTCGGAGTTGGGATAGACTTGCTGTGGGTGAGGGAGTAGGGTGAGGTGTGTCCTGGGGGGTAGGAGGAGCAAGTGGGGGCTTTACCATTCAGGTGGACAAGCATAGGGACAGGGCTCTGGGGTTTGATAGGACAGACCTGGGTTCGAGTCCTGGCTTTGACATTTCCCAGCTGTGTGATCTTTGGCAAGTGGCTTGCCCTCTCTGAGCCACAGTTTTGTCATCTGTTAGTGATAATATAAACGGTTGCCAATTCTTAGGGTTGTTTTGAGGAGTAAATGCATATAACGAATGAGCTTAGCACGATGCCAAGCACGAAGCGAACATTTAATAAACCATAGCTTCTCATTGTTACGTTAATGATACATACCATGGGATGCTTTCTTGCAATTGTGGCCCAAACACACCTAGGTTCCCCCCTGCACTCTTTGTGGGAAGCAGCGGGTAGTTGGGCACTGAGCTGAGGAGGTAGGAGGCTTGGATTCAAGTCCAGCTCTGCTGCTGACATCCTGTGAACTCAGGCAAGCCTTTTCCCCACTGCAGGCCTTGGTTTTTCCATCTATAAAATGGGGAGAACCACTGCTCTGTGTCTCTGGGGTCCTGCCAGTCCTGCCCATCTGGGACTGTGGGATGATGTCTGGGCTGAAACCTAAAGGTTTCAGGGCATCTCAGTTTGGTTCTATTCCATAGACTACCTTGAGTCCCTTCCTTTCCCTTCCTTTCTACTTCTTGTATCATCTTGACCTTTTTAATGCTATTCCCCGCCTAATTTTTAGGTGTTCCTCTTTTCCCTCCCTTGTCCAAACCTTCCCCTTCTTTCCAGGCCCACCTCCTTCCTGAAACCTTACAGGCCACCCTGTTCTTCCTGTAAGAAGATGAACCAAGGAGATTTGCCCAGGGGAATCCTCATCCAGTTCTTCCATCATCATTATTATCGCTCCCATTTCTGGAGTCCTGTGCTAAGCACTTTCTATGCATTACCTCATTTAACCAAATGAGCTTACATATGTAAAGCGTTTGGCACAGTGCCTGGTACGTGTTCAACGATCGATAAACATTAGCTTTTACTGTTTTTAGTCTCATTGTTCTTCCACACAACAGGACGGATGTTCTCGCTCTCCCCTATTTCAGATGAGGAGACTGAGGCTCAGAGAGGTGACGACATTTGCCCGAGGTCTCTAAGCTGGCCAGTGCCAGACCCAGGACGCGTGCGCTTTACAGCCTGAGCAGAGAGCCACCCATCCGCCTGCCCCAGTCCGCTGCTTACATTTGCGCAGTGCGTGACCTCACACGGGTCTCTTCCCTGCGTCCGGCCTCAGCGTCCTCATCCGAAAATGATAATATTTCCGTAGGATCATGCACTCGCCTGGCACTGCGAGCCAGTGAGCACTCAGTCATACATCACTGCCATGGCCGTTCTCGTCCCCGTTCTGGGTGACCTTGGATACGTGCATTCACTCCTGTGGGCCCCAGTCTCTTTCTCCAGCAAAGAGAAAGCACCATCCCTACCCTGCGGAGTTGTCAACCGCGGTTAGGCAGGTGCTGTGCACATAGTAGGTATTCAGAAAAACGTCGGTTTCATTCTCTTCCGTTCTGGAAAGCTCTTTGCTTTCTCGAAGGTGGTGGGTGAGGGGGAAAAGACGTAGCTTCCCGCTGAGCTGCGAGTAATGGTGTGAAACGTGGTCAGCCTGATTGATGTCGTTATTAGCAGTGGTGGTGGTGGAGGCTGGAGGGAGATGGGCTCCTGCGGGGGCCTGCGCTCCAAAGCAGCTGTGCCTGCAAGCTGCCAGCCTCCTGGGGAGGGTCTGCTCTGCTCTAGGTGCTTCAGGCCCCTGGGCCGGGCGTGGGAGTCGGGAGTACAGAGCACCAGTGGGCTAGAGAGCTAGCCCACTGACCCTTTTTGTTCCTCATCCCCTTTTGGACGACTGGGATGGTCAGCTCCCTTTTGCAGATGGACAGACTGAGGCCAAACAGCCCTCGAGAGCTTTTTGAGGTGGACAGAGCAAGGTGGATGGAGAAGAGGGCCCCTGGGGGCCCAGGGGATGGCCTTGGTTTGGCTCCGTTATAGGGATAGGTGGGTGTGAGGTTTGGGGATAAGCACCCCATAAACAGCAGCTGCTCTGAGATGTGGCACAGGGGTTAGGAGCAATACCTCGGGGGTCCCACAGACCTTGCTGCCTTGCTTGTGACTTCTAGCAAATCCCTTCCCCTCTCTGAGCCCCGGGCTCCCTCCTGTGAAGGAGTGAGGCATCAGCCCCTACCCTCTTCCCCCCTGCCAGTTTGGGGTTTTTAGCAGTCAGAGTCATTTCCATAAACTCCTCAAGTCTTAGTTTCTTTATGCAGGAAGTGCACAATTCAGAGGGAAATAACAGCAGCTCCTACTTGCTTTTGTTTGGTGTCTCTGATGAGCCAGGCGCTTCATCTGCCCTGTCCCTGGTTACTGTCTTCGTGGCCAAGTAGAGGGCAGGGACAGAACGAGGATTCAAACCCAGACCTTGGTCTCCGCGGCTCCACCGCGCATGCCCCGCCGCTCCCCCTGTGAGGTGGGGATGCTGGGTGTGGACGCGGCTGGAGAAATCTATCCCTTTCCTCAACCACTAGGGCTTGTCGCCAGGTGCCAGATCTGCTGAGCTGCTTGTCCCCCATTTCTACTCACCCCACTCCCTGTGCTGAGTTTAAGGTTGCTGTGAGGCGGGTTGAGGGAAAGGTACCCAGGGAAGAAATTAACCTGTATTGGAGAACTGAGAGCCCTCATAACAACTCTGTGAGATAGGTGTGGTTTTTATACCCATTTACTGATGGGCATACAGAGGCCTGAAGCATGAAGTGAGTTGTCACCAAGGAAACAGAAGCTACAGCCTGGGTCTCGGATGAGTGATCAAGGGAAAAAGATTTGAGAGTGCTTGTAAAATCAGGACCAAGCCAAGATGGTCAGCTGTGATCATTGCCATCTCTTCTCTCCTCTGGCTTCAGGGGGGCATGGGTGATGGGAGAGCAAGTTGAGACCGGAGATGTGTTTTTTGGTCTGGGTTTTTTTTTTTAATGTCTTTTTTTAAGTAATCTCTACACCCAGTATGGGGCTTGAACTTATAACCCTGAGGCCAAGAGTCAGCCAGGCGCCCTAGAAATGTGTTTATTAAAAGCTATTTCCAGGCTACATGGAGCCTGTTGTGGTCCAAGAGAGCCCAGTTCCAGGGCCCTTGGCCCCTGGCCTTGACCTGGAGACGAAGAGGGCTGGTGAATCCGAGTCACTTCCGCCAGCAAGCACTGTGCACCAGGGTTTTAGAAGAGCTGTTACTGCGGCTGCAGGCTTGAACACGTTACCCGGCCTCCGGGCCGCTGCCTGTCGGAGCAGCTGGCGAACCAGAGATAGGTCAACAGGGAAGAGCTAGGGCTTTGGGGTCAGGCTGGGCTTTGAATTCCATCTCTACCTCTTTGTAGCTGGGTGACCTTGGGGCAAGACACTTAGCCTCTTTGAGCTTCCCCCTGCCCTTCTCTCAGTCAGGATGCTGATCTGCCTCGGAGAGGTGTCAGGGGGCTCCTTTGAGATAAGATACGCTGAGTAAGGCTCACAAAGGGTTCACACTCTTAGATGCTCCAGAAATGACACAGCAAGTTCTAGGCATCTAAATACTGTGTTGTAGGAAAGGGGACACGTCCCCTTTTCAATCAGTTATTGTTCCTTAGTCTTCTCGTCTATAAAATGGGAGTAATCATAGCACCTCCCTCATGGGACTATAGTGAGTGGCCTGAATTAATGCAAGCAGAGCCCAGTGCTCATTCAGAGGGGAGCAGAGCGGAAGATGTGGCCCCCTGTGTCCCCTCTGTAAAGGGAGGAGGTGGGACTCATCATCTAAGAGGACATCTCCAGCTCTAAGCCGGCAGGGAGTCCCACCCTTTCCCGAGGAGAGAGCAGACCTCCGCTACACCAGCCCCTCCCCCTCCCGCTGTGGGCGGCGGTGACGTGAGGATCGGGCTCTGAGCAGAGGAGGACCCTCCTGCCTCCGATGGCCTGCCCAGGGCTTTACCCCCAGGTTGTCGGGGCTCACGTGACCTCTTCTGTCCTCTGTCGTCTGTTTGAATGAGTGTCCGTACTGTCCCCATCCCAAAGGCCCAGTCGGGATATTTGGTTGTAAACTCAAGTCTTGGGCCACAGAGGTTCAGAGCAGGAGGTCGTGACCCATCACTAACCCCGGGCCACTGCAGGTCAGCCACCTGAAGTCCAGAAAGACTCAATTCCGTTGGGTCAGAGAGTAAGAATTGCCACCAGCTAACCCTACCCAGAGTTGTATTTAGCAAATACTTATGAAGCACCCACAAAGTGCCAGGCTCAAGTCTGGGTGCTAAGTCACCCTAGGGCATAAAATAGGCCCTCAGCTGCAAGTCAGAATCCCAGGGTTCGGGAACTCACTTGCTGTGCAACTTTGAGCTGGCCCTGCCCTTCTCTGGGCCTCATTTTGTCGAGTCTGGGAAACTGGAGAGGAGATGGTCGGACTCTATCAGTGGGCAGCGGCAGACTGACAATCAGGTGGTGAGTTCCCTGTCACTGGCAGCGATAAAGAATTTATATAGGAGTTGGATGGCCGCTTGGATGTGTAGTGGATCTGATGATGGTCCAGGTCCCTTGGAACCACCAGCTGCTGGTTCTAGGTCCTGAGAGGACAGTGGCAAGAGCACAAAATGGTATCTATTTGAATAATGGACATCGTGGGCTCCTACTATGTCCCTTTGCCTTAAGCATGCTCCTCCCCACCCCATCCCAAATCACGGATCCCGGCCGAGCTCCTGGCACAGGGAGTGGGGGACATGGGAGCCTGTAGGCTCTTTAACCCCCAAGTCTACTCTGGCTACCCCTTGCCCTAGAAGGGGAGGCAGCCCTGGGATTTTCAGGGTAGTGATGGCTCTTAAGCCTCTTTTTTTTTTTTTTGGAGGGGGGGCTTCTGCAGCCCCAGCCTGAATCAGAGATGTGGGTTTTCAATTACACAATTAAATGCACAATTAGGCATAATTACCAGCGCTCAGAGCCCGAGACTGCTCATAATAGGCGTGTAATCTACTGCAGCCCCTGTTTACACTACTCGGCGCGCTCCCTAATGATGCCAGGATGCCTTCACACTGCACTGTTGCCATGGAAACCAGCCCGCCACCACCATGCGGGGCTGACAAATGGTGTTCCAGTCCTGGGCCCCTGGATTGTTTCTGAGGCCTCTGCAGCCAGCCCCGGAGTGAAGGGGCTGGCGGGGCGGGCCAGGAAGGCTGGTCACCCTCCCTGCCCTCTGACACACCCCGCTGGCTGGAGCCAGCAGGGAAGACAAGGAGAAGGGAGCATCAGCCCCCCAGAGTCCTCAAGCCCCAGCAGGGTAGCCCAGGTGCTGGGCAGGGTCTCGTGGTTAGCCATTCCAACTGAAGCGTGGACCGAGGGCCCTGCATACAGCCAGCTCCCACGTGGGCCTGGCTCTGCCGTGAACTGGCTCTGTGACCTTGGACCAGTCCTTGCCCCTTTCTGGGGCTGTCTCCCCGTTTGTGAAGTGGACTGCAGGGTATGTCTGCATGTGTGTAGTCTGATAGATTTTTTGAGCATTTCCGCCACACTGCCTACTGTTGTGACTGCTTCACCTGCAGGAGCCCATTCCCCCTTGCCCCGCCTTGGTGGCCCTGTAGCCCTGGTGGCCACACCGTCCCCGTTTCACAGAAGCAGCAGCTGAGGCCGTGAGCACTTACGTCAGGCAGCGGCAGAGCCGGGATACAAATCCAGGCCCTCGGACTCCGAGCCCCCACTCTTCGCCACAAGTATAGGGCCTCACACGGGCCCTTCCCTTTCACTCTCGCCGCAGCCCCAGAGGCAGACCCTCGTCATCCCCGTTACCTAGATGAGGCCTCTGGGGCTCACGGAGCTGAAGGCACCTGCCCAAAGTCTCACGGCAAGGCTGTGGCACAGCGGGTTTTGCCTGATGCCAAAAGTCAGGCTTCTTAGTGGAAGTCACAAAGGAGTAAAAAGATCGCCTTCCATGAGCAGACACTGAGGCTCCCCATTGTCCCCACCTGGCCCCAGCTGCTGAGGAATCACCAAGTCCTGGGGTCCCTCAGACCCAGCACTTTGCTTTGACCTTGAAAGGAATCTTGGCCTCGTCCTACCTGCATCAGCCCATCCCCGCCCTGGTCACTGGAAACAGAGCCTGTCTTTTATGCTCATTTTTTCCCTACATTTCTCTGTCATTTGGTCCATTATTACGGTCAGCTACCATGTGCCAGCTCTTGGGGACCAGACAATTCGGACAGAGTGGAGAACCAAGGCTGGAGCACAGAGGCATTCAGGGTCTAATGGTCCTGGGTTCAAATTCTGTCACTTAATGCATGATTTGGGGCAAGTGGCTTGACCTCTCTGTGCCTTAGTTTGTTCGCCTGTCATGAAGGCACCCATCTCTACTGTGCAGGGTGCCAACATCACCGCTCGCCAGGTGCTGACTCTGTGCCAGGCCCTTGCCTAAGGCCGTTCTGTGCCCCGGGTGAACCCTCGTAACACTCAGCCTATTGCTGCCGCTTAACAAGCACTGGAGCCCCGGGCCTCAGAGCTGGTGGGCAGCCCAGCTGGCTTCTGAGTCCAGAGCCCCCCTTCCTCCCCAGCACCCCCCCCCCAGCCAGGAGGTAGAAGTGTTCCTCCAGCCACTTCCCCGGAGCACCCGGCTGCTTGGCCAGATCTTCGGGAATGAGACATCTGGAGGAAGGGGCAGTCTGAGGGCAACAGTGCCCACCTGGCCCAGCCCGGGCTTCTGTCTACTGGATGCCACCCCATTGACACCCTGGAGTCTGCGTTTTCTAAGACAAGGATGCCAGACATTATCTTCGCTCCTACACCAGACAGGTGGGAAGACTAGGGTTTGCCCAAGACCACAGTGCGCGTCAGTGACGGAGTTGGGACTGCGACCCAAGGCAATTTAGGAGACTTCTTGTTACCTTCCTTCGACCCGCTACTAGCTCTTGGGAGAGAGAGGTTTGGGGCTGGAGTGTCCGTGTGTGTGTGTCTGTATTCAAAACTGCACCCAGCTACATGCCCGAGCATTTGTGGGGCAGACACTGGCATGTAGAGATTTGTGGATCAATAAACATCCCTTCCCGCTTCCTCCCTCTTCATTTATTCATGAACTCTGAACTCCTTGGCTCCGGAGAAACCGCCTGGAAGAAAGCAATTAGAGCATAATTAGAACCACTCCTATTATCAACTCTCAGCGGGAGGGGAAGGGGGGCTGCTCGGCCATGGGGGTGGGGGTGGCCCCGGAGTTCCCTACAGCCCCCTCTCCTGCAGCTGCCCATTCAGCTTCCCCCCCCCCCCNCCCCCCCCACAGATCTCAGCCTCCCCAGCATCCTAGGCACCGGCCTGCTTTCAGCGGGGGATAAGGAACTCAACCCCGGAGGCATTTGAGCCCTGGGTAAGACGGGGAGCAGAGCGTTTTGCTTGCAGGCTGAGTTAGAGCACATGGTTTCCGAGTCCCTGCCGTGCTCAGCTTCTTGGGTGCTCCCCGCCAGGGCCTGGGCCAGGCGTTGCACGAAAACCGAGATGCACAACATGGCTCCTGCTTTCTAGAAAACATCCCGGTGTCAGATGATAGGGGAGGAAGGCTACGCTGACAATAGGAAATGTAAATTACCTGAAGGAAGCAGTTTGCCAGGCAGGACTCCGCTCACAGCCAGATGATTCATAGTAATAATAACTGTACCGGAAGTCAGTGTTGGGGAGTGTTTCTGATCCCAGAGCCACGGCTCTTCCCCGCCAGGCATCCCACCAGCAGAAAGTGGTTCCCGAGAAGCCAGGGAGAGGGGTTCCTCCCTCCTCCCTGAGGAGCAGCAGGACAGGAGGCCCGGAGGTGCCAGGCACTGTGCTTCTCAATTCCGATGCTTGTCCTCACTTAGTCTTGCAGGAGCCCCAGGAGGCATATGCTAATATTATCCCCGATGTACAGGTGAGGAAACTGAGGCTCAGGGAGACACAGAGCCTGTCCAGGGTACCACGGTGTTGGCCTGTCGGACTCCAGACTCCTCATGCTTTGTGCCCTACGAGGTTTGAGGGTGAGATTTGCTCCCCCGAGCTTCAGGTTGGCCTTGACAAGCTGTTTAATGTGCCTTCTGCATCCAGCTCCTGGTTGAAGGTAACACGTTGGATCCCCTTGTTCCTCCTTCCACACTCGTGTGGAAGCTAGAGAGAGTGGGGGAGCCCTGCCACTGACTTGGGTCATCACCCCCAGGACCAGCCTTGGCAAAGGAAGGTGAAGGCCTGGCAGGTGTGGGCCTGGGGCCTCTTGAGAGAAGATCACCATGGATACCACGGGAGCCAGGGCTGTAACCAAGGAGACAGCCCCCCAGCCCTGAGGCTGTGACAAGGAGGGTGTGGCTTCAGGGTAGGACAGAGCAGGGGTAAGGGGCTAGATGCAGGCAGAGGGGGATGGTGGGGTCAGTGGTGCTCCCTCCTGGGAACAGGGGTGGGTTAGTTGGGGACAGCCAGGCCTCCTATTACCCTGTCCCACCCGAGGGGAGGTTGCCATGATAGCCAGCTCCCCTTCAATGACCCTCCAAAGGATGCTGCCCCCCCTTCTCCTAGTGACACGTGTCACCCTGGCAACAGGCCCTGTGCCCAGCAAGGGTCTCGACTTCCCGGTGGCCCCCTCCCTCACATGTGCAGATAGATGATTCTTCTTTTTTTTTTTTTTTTAAAGATTTTATTTATTTATTTGACAGAGATAGAGACAGCCAGCGAGAGAGGGAACACAAGCAGGGGGAGTAGGAGAGGAAGAAGCAGGCTCACAGCAGAGGAGCCTGATGTGGGACTCGATCCCATAACGCAGGGATCATGCCCTGAGCTGAAGGCAGACGCTTAACTGCTGTGCCACCCAGGCGCCCCCTATCTTCTGAGGGTCCACATGGGGCCGACTTGCAGACACCAGACACGGGCCTTTGACCAGCCCCTCACCAGGCTCCCCCAGTGACTGTCCTGAAGTGCAGCTCTGGTCCTCCTTGCCTCTGGTCCTCCTTGCCTCTGTTTACAGCGGTCCGTGGCTCCTCATTGCCTTTGGGAAGAAGTCTGATGTGGTGCTTCTCAAACTTGAACGTGTAGCAGAGTCACCGGGAGGGCTTCTTAAAATACAAAGTTCTGGACCTTACCCTGAGTTTCTGATTGAGTAAGTCTGAGATAAAGCCTAAGAATTTGCATTTCTAACACGTTCCGAGGTGCCGCGGATACTGCTGGTCCGGGGACCACACGGGGAGAATTACTTGGTCTAGCCAGTGGGACGTGACGCTGCCCAGGCTAGCCCGCCAACCCTAACGCTCACCGCTTCCGGTGCCCCAGCTCGGGCCACATTGATGTAAGCACACCAGTACACCTCATGCCTCAGTGCCTTTGCATCTGCTCTCCTGGCCTTTGGACGTCCTTTCCCCGCTGTATCTCACTTATCATTTCCTCTTTGGAGCTTCTCTGTCCTCCTGCACTGCCGCCGACCCCCCACGGATGTCCTCCTCCAGGCTCTGGCAACACCTGTCCCCGCCACTTCTGTCACAGTGGGCGTCACGCTGTTGTCCTGTTTCCGCTTCGAATCTCTCTCCCTGGACTGGAAGCTCTGGGTCTGAGCTGTCTGGCCCTCCGTGAATGTGTGATGCCTGATTGGCCCCTGTGAGCAGACGGAAAACCTGGGCGAATAATCACAAAGCTGCTTCGTTCACTCGGCCAGTCTGCTGTTCCTTGGTGCCTCCTCTGTGCCGGGCCATGTGCTAGGTGCTGGGGGTTCAGCAGTGCGGGAGGCTCGGGGCTTCTTAGAGACGCTGGGCAGTGTGGCGTCGACCAGTCTGCAAGCAAGGCATGAGCTGGGCCTAGCCTGGATTTTCCGATGCTAACTTCCAAGCTCTCTTCATCCTCCGGGCTGCTCCCGGAGCCCAGGCAACTGTGTGGCCTGAGACTGCTTTGGAAATGTGTCTTGAGTGAGGGTTTGCCAGTTTGCTCACAACAGAGCCCAGTCCCCCGTCCAATCAGCCCCAAGCCCACTTTGAGGATCTTCCAGGGCCTTTCTAGAGGACAGTGTGGCGGGTGTGTGCACCCCTAACCCTTAGGGACAAAGGCCGACTGTGGGGCTGTGGGGGCGTCTGTTGCTGACACTTGCCTCCAAGGGTGTCCAGACCTGCGTATTAGGCCCCTGCCTAGAAGGGAGCCAGGAGTGGGAATGCTGGCTAGGACTGGCTGGACACTACTGAGCTCTAGCACGGCAATCCAAGGAGTCAGAGGAATTTACATTCACAGCCCGGCCTTCCAGATCATTCTGTCTAGGTGGGAAGATAGGACATATTTTATTTAAGGGTCTGTCGCTTGGTTCATAGCTTAAATATTTAGATGGTACTGTATTGGTACTCTTGCTTTGGTCCTGAAGACCCGCAAATGTTAGAGAAGGGTCTGGGCTCAGGGCGGGGTGCAGGCAGAGGCTCCCAGGTGCCTGATCTGCCTCAGGTGGCACCAGCTGCTCCAGCCTGTCTCTGTCTGCTGTCAGCAGCCCCATGAGCCTTCTGAGCAGGCTGCTGCCCCCAAGCTGCCACTAGCTGTCATCCCCAAGATAGGCCACCAAGGACACAGGGACCAACCCCCCTCCCCCCCAAAGTGAGAGACTGTCAGGGGCCCAGCCTGGGACTCACACTGTGGCTGCCGGCTGGTACGGGCTGGGCCGTGAGGCTCCCCAGGCTGGACGGGACAGGATGGGGGTGGGGGGGGTCGGTTTCCCAGGGCCTGCAGTGGCCAGATGTCTGACATACATGATCAGCTCTCACCGTGCCGGCCGTACCAGGTGAGCCGTCCTCCTGCTGCTCTTCTCCAGGAGTCTGGGTCCGGCAGCTTGCTCAGCCGGACTTGGTTCTTCATCTGTAAATGGAGATCATCGCACCGGCCTCTTAGGGACACTGAGCAAACTCAGTGGGAGACTCCCTGGAGAGTACTCAGCGAACACCTGGCACTTAGTCAGTACTTAGGACACGGCCACCGGAAATCCCGACCAGCCTTTTGGAGGGCGGCACGCCCGTAAGGCACAGAGCCATGACTGTTTGCTAAATGGGAAGCTCCCAGGCAGAGAATCCTGGGATGTGGGGGCCAGGGGGTCCACCGAGAACAACCCTCAAACCCTTTGTACAGATAGGTACACAGAGGCCCAGGAAGGCAGTGGAGCCCTTCGTGAACTGTTCTAGGAAGCGGGCTGATGCCATTTCTGGAAAGGATCAGGGTTGGGTGTGTGATTCCAGACAAAAATACCCTGAACAAAAATAAACCGTCCCAGGTAGGTGGAAGCAGTTGGCTCCTCTGTTCAGTCTGGGCAGCCGTGGGCAAGCGTCTACAGCTAGAACCTTTCCCCCTGCGCTCGATGTTGCCAGACAGGAGCTGTCGGGGAGCAGTGGCAAGGGTGCTCCTCCGTCCAGGAGGGGCCACTAAAAAGGTCAGACATTCCCAGGAGATGGGGCTTGACCCCCCACTCTGACACCCAGTGACCTCAAGAAAGAACCTCACTCTTCTCCTTTGGAAAATGGGGCTGCCGCTGCCCTAGCAAGAGAGTAAGTCTGTTCCTCATGGACCCTGGGGCCGGGGGACCCGATTCAGATGTGTATCCGCTGGTGACCTTGTTACTTCTCCTCTTTATGCTTCGCTTTCCCTGCGTGCAAAGCGTGGATGATCTCAGTCTCTACCTGCCATGTCTCTGTGAGGGTTAAATAAATCAAAGCATGCTAAGAATTCGAGAGACACTTGGCATATAATAAGTGTTAGCTATTATCTCTTAGTGTCGCTCTGGGGATAAATCGAAATGCCACCTGTAAAGTGCTGGGCTCAGCATAGGCACTTAGTAGGTATTCCCGAGCCTTGCCTTCCCTTTCCTTCCCCCTGTGAACCCCAGGCCTGGACAGAGGCAGGACCCAGTTCCCAGGAGAGGCCCTCCCTCCACCCCGCTTCCCCCTTTCCGCAGACAGCAAGCCCCTCTTCTTCCAACAGGTTCTGCCTGCAGCCTTCTGGCCCAGGGCCAGGAAATGATTGCAGGCAGCGGCTCAGCTCCCTCCCCTCTGCTCCTCTGCCCCCCCTCCCCCTTTAATCTCCCCAGCCTGCCTGGGGGTGGCGGATGGGAGAAGGCAGAGAAGGTCTCCTGGGGGCTGCAGGTATCTGTCAAAAACTCAGGCTCCTGGGTCAGACCATGTGGGTTTGCTCCAGCCCTGAGATCGCAGGCTGTGCCCTCACCATGGAATCCGGACCAGGGCCCATCCCTCGCTCTGCTCCCGAGGTTTAGGGCGGTGTACCCGCAAAGCTCTGGACACAAAGCCTGCCCCCGAGTTAGCATGTATGACAACACTAGTGTTCAAGTTCAGAGCCAGGCTTTTTGAAGGAAACACTTCCGCCCAGTCACTTGGGGGCACCCCTCTTACAGTGCAGCTCCCTTCCCGGGAGCACCCCACCCTGTGGTAGATTGCCAGGAGAGGAAGCCAGAGACAGGCTGGGGGTCAGGCTGGGGGTCGGGGTGACATTCCTTTGACTCCGGTGTGCCTTTGTGCCACGGATGAATCAGAGCAGGGTACCTGCCCAGGGGATCAGACCTCTGCCAGGTGGGAGTAAGGGCGGCACAGAGGGAAGGACACCAGGCTGCAGGCACCGCCCCCCAGCTCCCCGAGCCTCAGTGTCTTCATCTGTCCAGTGGGGCTGGTAACCCCGCGTTGCAGGGGGGTGGCAGGAATTGCAGTCTGAGCTGTGAAGGGCTGTCCAGATGTTGGCAGCTGCGGTCATTCTCTGCTGCAAGAAGTGGGGAAGCTGGGAGCTGAGCCAGGACTGCAACAGTGATGGAGGGGGGTCCAGCAGCCCTGGGGGAGGGGCTCCTGCCGCCCACCACTAAAGCTAGGCAGGCTTCCCCGCCAGGCCTGCAGTCAGGAGGGTAAGTCAGCAGTGGTTGCTGTTGCCATAGCAGTGAGGCTGGTTTTCATCATTCTTTTCTTCCTGGGAGCGTCAGTTCAGGAGGCGCTGCTGAAGAAGTCGGGGAATTGGATTTTTTCCTCCCTCCATCAGGTCACGTGAAGAGTGTCTCAGTCGGAAGAAATGACCTGCCAGCTCCTTCCAGCACTTGACCCCGTGCACTAGGTGCCCGACGCTTCCAGTATGATGCTTGACCCAAGGGAGCCCTCGCAGGGCTTGGTGCCTCCTCTCCAGCTCCAAGCTGCTTTCCTGCTCAGCCTCTGACCCTGCTGTGTTGGCATCAGGCCACAGCATGTAATAGCCCTTCCAGCCCTTCCATCTGGTGTTCTGCTCCCTCTCATTCCCCATGCTCTAGCCACGATGGGCTTTTCTGGACCCTTCTATTTGCCAAGTTCCCTCCCACCACAGGACCTTTGCACATGCTTTCCCCGCTGCCTGTTCTTCCCTCTCCTCCTTACCTTGCTAACCCCTCTTCCTTCAGTTCACTTCCTCCAGGAAGTCTTCCTTGACCACCACCATCATAGCTCTCATTCTTGTTACCCCTCCTTCAGATATTAGCACAACAGTAATTTTGCTGTGTGTGTGTTCATCCCCTCTCCCTCCACCCTCCCCTGAATGTTAGCTCTGTGAGGCCAAGAGCTATGTTTGGGCTTTCTTCTTCTTCTTTCTTCTCCTCCTTCTTTCTTCTCCTTCTCCTTCTTCTTTCTTCTCCTCCTTCTTCTTCCTCTTCCTCTTCTTCTTCTTCTTCTTCCCCTTCTTTTTTTTTTTTTTTTTTTAGGTATAATTCCCATAACATGAGAGCATGTGACTCTTGATCTTGGGGTTGTGAGTTTGAGCCCTACATTGGGTATAGAGCTTACTTAAAAAAATAAAATCTTTTGGGTCGCCTGGGTGGCTCAGTTGGTTAAGCATCTGCCTTCAGATCATGATCTTGGGGTCCTGTCATTGAGCCCCACGTTGGGCTCCCTTCTCAGTGGGGAGTCTGCTTCTCCCTTTCCATCTGCCCCTTCCCCTGCTTGTGCTCTCTCTCTCTCTCTAAGAAAAAGATCTTTAAAAAAAAATTCATCTTGGGACACCTGGGTGGCTCAGTCGGTTAAGCATCTGCTTTCGACTGACATCATGATCCCAGAGTGCTGGGATCGAGTCCTGCGTCGGGCTCCTTGCTCAGCAGGGAGTCTGCTTCTCCCTCTGCCTGCCACTACCCCTGCTTGTGCACTCTCACTCTCTCTGACAAATAAATAAAATCTTTTTTAAAAAATTCATCTTAAAGTATACAATTCAGGGTTTTTAGTATGTTCACACTGTTTTGAAGCCATCACCGCACTCTGAGTCCAGAACATTTTCATCACCCCATCACCCCAAAAAGAAACCTCAAACCCATTAGCAGTCACTCCCCATTATCCCCTCCCACCAGCCCTTGGCTACTGCAAATCTGCTTTCTGTCTCCCCGGATTAGCCGATTCTGGACATTTCCTAGAAGTGGAGTCATACAATATGCAGTCCTTCATGACTAGCTTCTCTCACTTAGCATAGTATTTTTATTATTTATTCATTCCTTCATGCATTCATGCATTCGAAGTAGGCTCCATGCCCCATGTGGGGCTTGAACTCATGACCCTGAGGTCAAGAGTCGTGTGTTCAATCAACTGAGCCAGCCAGGCGCCCCCTAGTATAATATTTTCAAAGTTGATGCTTGTTGTGTCTGTATTAGTGCTTCATTACTTTTAATAGCTTCCTATTCCATGTATGGATCTGTCAAATTTTGTTTACCCATTGATCAGTTAATGAACATTTGAGTGGTTTCCATTGGGACTGCTGTGAATAATGCTGCTATGAACTTTTCTGCACAAGTGTTATGTGAACTTTGTTTTCAATTCTAGCCTACCTACCTAGGAATAATTTTTTTTAAAGATTTATTTGTCTTAGCGACACCTGGATGACTCAGTCATTAGGCGTCTGCCTTTAGCTCGGGTCATGATCCCAGGGTCCTGGGTTCAAGTCCCGCATTGGGCTCCTTGCTCAGCAGGGGCTCTGCTTCTCCCTCTGCCTGCCACTCCCCCTGCTTGTGTGCTCTCTGTCTCTGACAAATAAATAAGTAAAATCTTTAAAACAAAACAAAACAAAAGATTTATTTATTTATTTTGGGGGGGAAGGAGCAGAGGGAGAAGGAGAGACAGTCTTAAAGCAGACCCCATGCTGAGTGCAGAGCCCGACCTGGGGCCTGATCCCATGACCCCACAATCATGACCTGAGCCAAAACCAAGAGTCAGACACTTAACTGACTGCACCACCCAGGCGCCCCTCTATGTAGGAAAAAATTGCTGAGCCAGATAATAACTGTGTTTAATTTTTTGAGGAACTAGCCTGTTTTCCACAACAGCTGCACCATTTTACAGTCCTACCAGCCATGCCACAAACGTTCTCCTTCTTCACATCCTCATCCAAACTTGTTATTATCTATCTTTTTAAAGTTTATTTATTGATTTAAGTCATCTCTACACCCAACATGGGGCTCAAACTCAGGGTCCCAAGATCAAGAGCCACACACTCCTCCCACTGAGCCAGCCAGGCACCCCCGTCTTTTTTATTTTAGGTATCCTTAAGGGTATAAAATAGTGTCTTATTGTGGCTTCAATTTACATTTCCCTGATGACGTTGAGCATCTTTCCATGTGCTTATTGGCCATTTTTTAAATGTTTGGAGAAATTTCCATTCAAATCCTTTGCTTATTTTTTAATTGGGTTATTTATCATTTTGTTGAAGGGTAAGAATTCTTTATATGTTCTGGACTCTAGACTCTTACCACGTCTCTGATTTGCAAATATTTTCTCCCATCCTGTGGGTTGGCTTTCACTTTTTTGATTGTGCCCTTTGATGTTCAACTGGTATTGATTTTTTTTTTAAGATTTTATTTATTTGAGAGAGAGCAAGAGATAGAGAGCACAAGCAGTGGAGAGGGGCAGAGGGAGAGGAAGACACAGACTCCCCACTGAGCAGGGAGCCTGACATGGGACTTAATCCCAGGACCCTGGGATCATGACCTGAGCTGAAGGCAGACGCTTAACTAACTGAGCCACCCAGGAGTCCAGATGGTTTTGATTTTGATGACATCCAATTGATTTAGTTTTTCTTTGGCTGCTTGTGCTTTTGCTGTCGTATCTAACACGTGCCTACTCCAGGGTCACTTGGATTTACACCTAGGGGTCCTTCTAAGAGATTTATAGTTTCAGCTCTTACATGTAGGTCTGTGATCCATTTTGAGTTAGTTTTTGCATATGGTGTGAGGTAGGGGACCAACTTCATTCTTTTGCATGTGGATTTCCAGGTGTCCCAGCACCCTTTGTTGAAAAGGCTATGCTTTCTCTCCATCGAATGGTCTTGTCACCCTTGCTGACAATCAGTTAAATGTATGGGTTTATTTTTGGGCTCTCAATTCTATTTCACCAACATGTCTGCCCAACCTTATGTCAATACCACACTGTCTTGGTTACTGTAATATTATTGTGAGTTTTGAAATCAAGAAGTCTAAGTCCTCCAACTTTGTTCTTTTTCAAGATTACTTTGACTCTTCTAGGTCCCTTGAATGTTCCTATGAATTTTAGGACCAGCTTATCTATTTCTGCAAAAAAAAGTAGTTGGAATTTTGATAGAGATTGCATTGAATCTGTAGCTCACTTTGGGAATATTGTCACCCTGACACAGCAGGGTACGAATCCTGCCTCTACCACTTACACGCCCTCCCTGGGCCTGTGTTTCTACACATGGAAAATGACAGCTCTCAACAGCTGAGAGGAGAGCATGAAATGGGTAGACATGAGGCAGCGTGTCCAGGGTGGGCTCCGTGCAAGGCTCTGGAGGGAAGTCCCTGCTCTCTTCTCTGGACTTGTGCCAAACTGACACTTGCAGTCAGTGGTCTGTGCAACACAGTGCCCGTGAGTGCTTGGTGGGTGAATGAGAAGAGCCAGGATAGAGAAGGGACCAAGCTGGGTCAGGAAGCTACTGGACTGGATGGGGTGGGTGCTACCTGGCCTCAGAGGGGTCTGCACAGCAGGACAGTGGTGGTCTCTTCTTCAGAACTTGAGTCCTCTGAACCTGTAGGACACCCAGACCCAGAGTCTTCACTATGGATAACTCACTGGAACGAATGTGGCTTTACCCATGATCATGGGCCAGGCAGTGTTCTGAACGTTTTACACATATTCCTTCATTTAGGCTCCACGACAATCTCATGAAATATGTACTATTATCATTATCCCCATCTTATAGATAAAGGAGTTAAAACACAGAGAGGTTAAGTGAGTTGCTGAAGGTCACACAGCTCGTAAGTATAAAGGTGGGATTCAAACCCCAGACAGTCTGGCTTGTAGGCCACACTTTTAAGTGCTGCCCTGTACAGCTTCTCAGGGAACAAGCACCAGGAATCTCATCTTGGTATGAAACCAAGGACTTAAGTTTCCTAATAATGATGATGCAGGCATCATACTTTACAGTTTAAAAAGCACATTGTAGTATATAAATTGCTTCGTGGCTGTGATCTTCATTGATCCTCCAATTTATCTGTGAATAAAAAGGACATTATTATCCCCTATTTGCCAATGAGCAATGACGATCCAGAGAGGGAAAGTGACTCGTCCAATCAATGAGAATTTATTGAGCACTTACTGTATGTCCAGTTCTCTACTTCCATTACATCACTGAGTCCTCACACAACCCCAGGAGGTAGGTATCTGCGGTAGTTGTGTTCCCATGTTACAGACGAGGAAACTGAGGCTCCAGGAAATGACATTCCCAGGTCCTACAGTTTGTGAGAGCTGGGACTCCCTCCCCAGTCCGCCTCTCGCCTCCCTGGAGCGTGAGTTGACCACTGCTGGGCTCTGACCCCATCGAATGCTGGGTAGATTGAACTCCTGAGTGTTTGGGTCAACCTTCTGGTCTTTTCCACCCCATCTCCAGCCTTACCGCCACTCCTACAATTCTTGGGGCCTCCTTCATTCACCCTGTTTCAGTGCCTGCTCCGTTAAGGTGCTTTCTGCCACAAGTTTTTTGGCTTAATTATATGGTGTCGTTTGTGGTGCTTAATGGGGGAGCTGATTAATCACCTTTTTACTTTTCCAAAAGTCCATCGATCTGCAGCCGGTTTTTTCTGGGAGAGCCTGTTTGTTACTAGGTTTTCCCCACCTGGATTGTCTTCTCCTCCATTCCTGTCTGAAGCGTTCCTCTTTAGAGGCCTCCCTCATCCCAGGCCTTTGCTGCCCACTCCAGAGCCTGCTGGGGGGAGGGGGGGTCTCGGCATCTGGAGCGTGGGACTGGGGATACCCCCACAGTCTGGACATGGGGACGTAGGCAAAGGTGGAGTGGGCATCAGCAAGAAGGGAGTCCTGGGAGAGTGGGACCCTGGGCACAGAGAGGGATTCCGGGCCCTGGCCTTAGTCTTCTCAGGGAGGCCTTGGCATCCCCACCTGACCACCCACCGCTGGCCCATCCTTACTTAGGCAGAGAGCGCCATGCCCAGAGTGCCCAGCTGCCTCGTCCCTCTGCTGAACCTTTCCCTGGCCCCTAGGGGACCGGGGGATGAAGCCCTAGGTCTGAGACCCAGTCCCATGTCTTCCCTGCCCCGCCACCTGTCATGCTTCCAAGCCCCGAGGGGGTCCATACCCCTCACGTCTGGGATGACAGACTTGTTGCAGTTTGCCCAGAACTTTTGGGTTTTATCCCTTAAAGTGCAGCACCCCAAGAAAGCCCCCAGTCCCAGGCAAACCGAGGTGGTGTGCCACCTGCCCGCACCTCAGCGCTTTTGCCCATGCTCATTTGTCCCCCCTTAGTTTCTTTATTTTGTTTTTTCTTATAAAAGTATTACTCCTCAATGTAAAACCCTTAACTGAAATATCTCTGGTTGAATCTCAAAGACCCCCCCCATCCTACTCTCCAGAAATACGACCCCACTACTGAAGGGACCCTGCGGCCTGCCTTTCACACCAAACTGCTTGGCCCCCTTGCACACCCTGTTGTAATGGCTGTGTCGTGTCCTTCGGTGTGGAGGGCCATCATTTGCTGTGTACCGTCCTGAGGGACATCGGAGCGAGTCGTGTGTCTTTATTATAATAGCCAGTTCAAGGCCAAAGCTAAACAACACCTCCGCAAACCCTTCCCAGACCCTCGAGGTGGCCTCAGCTTGTTTTCTCCTCACTGTCATTATTGAAATAATAATGGTGACCTTTCATGGAGCGCTCACCATGTCAGGCACTTGACAAACATCACCTCGTTTAATTTTCACAGTATTTCCAGGAAGTGTGGCGACTGTTATCCCCATTTTACAGATGGGGAGACTGAGGCTCACATGGAAGAGAAACCCAAGCCCGCCCTCTGCCACTGCATGAAACTGCCTTTCTGAAGAGTGCACTGGAGGGAGTGGTGCGGGGGGTCAGAGCCGTGTCAGCTGTCCCCTGCCCCCTGGCTGTGAACCAGCATGAGGACAAAGCCCGGGTGGTGTTGATGAAAGGCCAGAGCTGGTAGCCATCCGCTTCTAATCCACTTCCTGCCAGACCCCACAAGTGAGGGCAGGACGGCCTGGTGGGAGGCAAGTGGCACAGTAGCCCCAGATCCAAGGGCCCCTCTACTGGGCTTTTCTGGGCCTGTAAGAGGGGCCTGGCCCCCCAGCAGAAAGCAAGGAGCTCCAGGAGTGGAGATGAGAGGTTGGAGGGGGTGGGATAGGGCCTGGGCTTGCAACAAATCTGAATGACCCCTCAGTCCTCTCAACACTGCTGTGAGGTAGGCATCCTTGTCCCCCATTCCACGGAGGAGGGGACCGAGTCAGCCTCCCAGTCCTGAAGGCCCCTCCCTGCCCTGCCCACATGGCCTCAGGCGGTGGTGCCTCTGGGTTTGGACCAGATTGTGGATGAAGAGATCGGCGGATGACTTGGAGGGACCCTTTGATTTTAGAATGACCTTGGTATCACCCTGGGCTTCTAGGCTAGGCTTATGCAAATTAATGTAGATGTATGCTAATCAGACAACTACCAGGCCTGTTCTAATAGAGCTGCGGGCTCAGAGGTGTAGTGGGATGGATCTGCCCAGAAGGGGTCTGAGGAGTCCCCCAGCTGGGAAGGGTCAGCAGTCACTGGGATGAGGGGTGGGGTTGCCATGGAGACAGAGGCCAAGCCCCAGCGGCTGCCTCCTGTGGGGGCCAGGGCTGGCCCGGACCAGCTCTCTGAGACAGTCTTGGGTCCCCCTTAAGCTCCAGGCTGGTCTCTGAGGGCTAATTACGCACAAGCTAGTGGCCAGCTGCTCCCTGGCTCCCCCAGGCCCAGCTGAGGTACAGGACTGGGCCACAGCAGGAGGGCATAAGGACAGGCAGATGGCAGGCTGGCGGCTGGGGGGCTGGGGAAGCTGTCATGAGGAGGAGTGGGGAGGAGGGAAGGAGATTACTCCAGCAGGGCTATGAGGGGTGAGATTCTCACGGCCAGGGCATGCAAGCCGCCTTGGTAGCCAGGTCTCAGAGAGCCATGTGGTAGGGAAGAGTGAGGGTTTGGCTGCAGTCTCAGCTCTTCTGTATGACCTTGGGCAAGCCCTTTTACTTCCTTTGGCCTCAGTTTCCTCATCCAGCAATGGGGGTAAGTTTAAGAGATGTGAGTAGGAGGGGTAGTATACAGTAGGCGCTCAATAAATGATTCGACTATTCTGAAGCCCATTGAGAGAGGTTATTTTGCTTTGTTTTCTAATGGGAAAGAACATCCCCCTCATCTTGCCCCTCTTCCAATTTCCTGCTCTCTGGGCTGGGGCAGATGTTCTGGTATCTTCGCTGAAGAGGGAACAGGCAGGACTGGCATCCCATGAGGACAGGGACTGGATCTCTACACTAACCACTGATTTCTCAGCTCTTAGCCCACAGAAGGCACGGGAGAGCTGTTTGTAGTATGAATGAGCAAACAGATGTGAAGGACTCAGCATAGCGTTTGGCACTAATAGGAGATTAATCCACGTTAGCTGTTCTGTTACTGCCCATGGGAGCCGGGGCTGGGTGACTCAGGAGGGCAGGCTCTGCCCCTTCCTGAGCCCCTGACGTCCCCGGAGAGAGTTGTGGTGGGTGGGAAGAGCGGTGAGCGTGGAGACAAGGACTTGAACCTGAGCTCTGCCACTTCCTGTCTGAGTGACTTTGGGAGCCTCAGGCCCAGGGTAAGCCTCCTCTGTGAAAGGGGAGGCTGCACTAGGGCTGTGGGGAGCCCTTGCCCCTTGTCCAGCTGAACCCGAGGAGAGGTGGGGACGGATTTGGGTGTAGTCAGGCAGGGGGGCACAGGGCTGTGATGACCCAGGCAGAACCTAGGGAGAGACCTTACCAGGGCCTGGCAGAACCAGCTTTTGGGGAAAAGGGGCCATGAGGCCCTCAGCAGGGGTCACAGGACCCCAGTGCCAGTCCCTGTGCTGATAGGCAGCCTGCAGCGCCTCCAGACCCAGACAGTGATTAGAGCTACGGAGGCCCCCATTGTACAGATGAGAACACTGAGGCCTAGAGGGAGAGACTTGCCCAGGACCCCACAGCACATTCATATCAGAGAAGGAGACCTCAGAGCCTCAGAGCCTCTTCACTGCTTTTTCACATGAATCAACACTGAAAACATTTCTTCCTAACTTTTTTGGAAAATCTTTGTTGTAAAAAATTCCAATATACGGAAGTATGTCTAAGTAAAAGTATATAAGTCTTCCCATGTCCCCCTTCCCACTCCCTAGAGGGGACTTTTCGGGACCTTTGTTGTATGTTTCCCGGGCTCTCGATTCTGCAATTACAGTCACACACACTTCGTGTCTTTCTCATTTTTATTTTTTGGCTTTTTATTTTCTTACACAAATGGAATCCTGTTGTTCCGCAGCTCGTTTGTTTGTTTTTCTTTTCACTTAACAGTGATAACCTTGTCCATTTTCCAGCAGGAAATAGGCTGGGACAGAGAGAGGCAGAAGGGCTGTAGGAGCCCGGGAAGAGACAGGGAGCGTGTGCGTGTGCACGCACACGTGTGTGTGTTAAGGATAGGAAGCAGTCCCCACAGGTCACTACACACAGTGGATGGGGAACCTGGCAGAGAGGCCCCCGTCATCAGCTCCCAGAGGACTGTGGTGTTTGTCCCCAGACTTGAGCTCCCTGAGGAGGGAGCCACAGCAGCCTCTGTCACCATACGCTCTGCACAGGGCCTGGTGCATAATAGATGCTCAAAAAATATTTGTTCAGTGAACTGCTAGGCCAGTTTTCTCCGATCCTGCCAAAGACTACCTGGTCTCTGTGGCTATTTCAACTCATGCTCAAAGGCCATTGCCCTCGCTGGACCCTGGAGCTGGGCACAGAGCTCAGGGAGAGTGGGAAGAGCTCCTCGTAGACAACTCACTGCTGTCAGTGTGCTCGCCTCCCTAATGAGGGGGTTGGACTGGTGGATCTCCAGGGGTCCTCTGTCTGGCTTCAGTCCCACTCCCTCATTTCACGGATGAGGGGCTGAGTCGAGTTTAATTTTGTCAGCTGCCTCAGAAATCCATTGGGAAAAGGGGGGCTTGAGTTGGGGGGTGCAGCAAGGGCTGTTGCCATATACAGAGCACGAGCCGTGTGCCAGGCACTGGGCTGAGAGCCTTGCATGCACCCTCTGAATCTTCAGGACATTTTCCCCTGATTTGCCCAAGGTCACACAGTGTTTCAGAGACTGACTGGGGATGGAACTCAGGTTTGCTGGACCCCAGATGAGGAGCTCTTCCCACCTCAGCCCTCTGTGAACCAAGGTCAGTAACAGCACGAGACTGGACCAAACCATTCTTCAGAGACTTCAGGGACCCCACTCTGGTCATTCCCTCAGATGGCCTGACTTCTGTATCTAAGCCCCGCGGTGACATGGCTGGAATTTTGGCCAGGAAAGTAGTTGACTTGCAGAACTAGCTGGCAAGGGCTTGGGCACCAGAGGCTTCTGATGGGTTCTGTGGCCCAGAGCCCGGCCCCCTCCCCGCCCTCTCCCCTAGCCAGCTTCCTGGGGCTGGGGTGGGCCCATCTGCATCATTCATCCTTTGCCCCCACCCGGTGTTGGGCTCCTGGGGCTGGCGTCTGGACAGACTAGAGCATCCTACTGAGAACAGAGGCAGCCCTGACTCGGGGCTGAAGGTTCCCATGGCAACCGCATCCCCCTTGGCTGGCAGCTACCCGATAAATAAATAATCGGGTGGGGGTGGGGAGCTAAGGGCAGGGGGAGGGGCAGCCGGGGAGCTTCGTGGTGGCTTCGCTTGGGAAAGGAGAGGGGCAGGTTAGGCTTGAGGTAGGCTGGGGGGCCAGGCTGGGCGGGGAGGGGAGCTGGTAGTGTTGTGATGGTGGGGGGAGAGGCCAGCAGCGGGAGAAAGTGGCCAGAGGCAGGAGGAATTCAGAGGAGCAGGAGGGAGACCAGAACCTAAAGTTGAACTTTCTGGCTTTAGCAGCTGGACACATCATGAGGTCCAGACACTGGAAATGGACCGGTTTTGGGCGTATGAAGTCCATAATGAACATCCGATGAGTAGCCGGTTGTAAAGGGGCGGGAGGCACCTGAGGCTTGCTTGGGTGGGCGCGCATCACTCAGACAGAGCATAAAGAGGGCCCAGGAAATGGCCTGGGGGTGTTCTGACACTTAGGGGCCGGCTATGGGGGAGGGTGAGCTGCCTGGGAATCCAGCAGCCGGAGAGGGTGGAGACCGAGTTTCAAGTTGGCACCTGTGGGGTGCCAGGCTCAGGTCTCCCCCCCGGGAAGGCAGTGGGAGCACCTCGGGCAGAAATCCCTGCTCCCGGGGAGTGTACCTTCTCACGCAGGAGTGAGACCATAAAAGGGAGTGGGTAGTAGGTAATCTGTGATCAGTGCCATGGAGAAAGGAAAGCGAGGGGCAGGCAGGGAGTTCTGCAGCAGAATGTAATTTTAAATAATACTAAAGAAGAATCGGAGCGCCCGGCCAGCTCGGTCAGTGGAACATGAGGCTCTTGATCTCGGGGTCGTGAGTTCTGGCCCTGCGTTGGGCATAGAGCTTACTTTAAACACATATATAAATTAGCAAATAATACGGAATCTCTCCACAACCGTATGAGGGAGGTATTGTGAATGATACCCATTCTGTGGGTGAGGAAACTGAGGTGCAGGGGAGTTAAGTGACTGGCCCTGGGGCACAAGACTGTAACTGTGGTTCCGCTCCAAATCGCTGTGTGTATGCGGGCAGGGAGGGCGTGGGGGCCCTTCCACAGTTCGGGCCATGAGAGCCTTGAGATAGATGAGACATTCGCTGGAGGGGGTGGGGAAGGGTTCTCTTTCCTTTTTTAATGAAAGTGGCTTGAGTGTGTTTAGAAGCCAGTAGGAAGGATCCTGGGCGGAGGGAGAGGCTGAGTTACAGACAAGAAGGGTCCAAGGATGGTGTGAGCGCCTGAAAAGACAGGAGATGGGGGCCAGAGTGTAGGCGGAGGCCCTAGTCGGAGGAGGGGGCAGGTGGGGGAGGCCGAGGCCAGGTCCCCTGAGAGTGAGGCTGGAGGGGTCCCAGGAGGGTCGAGGACAGTGAGAAGATCTGAAATGGTCAGTGGGGAAAGTGAGTTCCCCAGAGAAGCCTAGTTGGGTTGTGTGGTGGCAGGGAGACCTCTCAAAGTTGGTGGTTCGGGACCTGCCTCTGTCGCGCCCCAGCTCTGCCTGGGGAGTGACTCCAGTAGCGCTTGGCTGCTTTGCAAGCAGGGAGAAAACTGTTAATTGGGTTTGTGCAGGTGTGGCTTTTCCTGACTGGTGTGATGGGAAGGCAGAAGGGTATGAGGGTCTGGCCTACAGGCAAAGCTCCTGCAGGAGTGCGGGGGCATCACGCGGTCCCAGCAAGTGCAGCAGGGACGTGAGGAACTGGGAGGGGTGGAGGGTGAGAGGCAGCGGCCCCAATGCGCAGGACCCGGTTGGTCACCGTCACCATCAGGGGTGTTGGGAAGCAAGCAGGGGTGGTCCAGCGGGGCTGTCACATGGGTGACTTCGGTGGCGGGGCAGTTATGGCGATGCCACAGTCTGCACAGTGGCCGTGGAGGAGGAGCAAAGGGGGGAAGGTTACAGGGATGGGGTTTGAGAGTGGAGAGGTTGAGGTGCTGGAGGGGGTGGCCCCTGGATGTCAAAGGATGATGGAGGGCTGAAACTCATTTCCGGGGAAGGACAGGAGCTGGGGGCCGGCAGGTGACAAAGTCAGCAGAGGAGAGGTGGACTAGCCCGGGGGCCTGAGCCCCCGGGGCACCTTAGGGACCCCAGAGGATCCCACCTCACCTTTGGGCCCGAGGAACATGAGACGTGAGAGGAGCACAGAGAAAGTAGCATCCTTGGGCGCAAAATGTATGGGTGGGGGGGACCCCTGAGGGAAGGAGCTGAGCCGAGGCTTTAGGGGCACAGGCTGGTTTGGAAGGGCTCGTGAGAGGGGTGGGGGCAGGGTGGAGGGGGTCAGGTGAAGCAGCACAGGGCCTTGAGGAGACAGGGTGGGCAGGGCTGGGGGGCAGGCCTGTGGGACTTACTCTGTGGGTCTGACAGACCCAGACAAGATCTGGGTGACTTGTTCTCATCTGTCACTCCGGGGCGGTCAGGGCGCTCGTCCTGCTTCTCCGGGGTCCTGTGTGGTGGGGGCCCAGGGGCCTCAGCGATTGCCCCAAGCTCTGGGGGCTGCCCTGATGGACAGAGTAACTCGACGGGGCATCTGGGTGGCTCAGTCGGTTAAGCGTCCAACTCTTGATCTCGGCTCAGGTCTTGATCTCAGGGTCATGAGTTTAAGCCTCACGTTGGGCCCCAGGCTGGTGTGGAGCCTACTTCAAACAAACAAACAAACAAACAACAACGACAACAACATGCGAAGCAAAGGCACTCGGACAGGGGTAGTGGCCAGCCTCCCCGATCCCACAGGAGGCTGCATCCGTCGCCCACAGGAGCTTCTTCTGTCCTGGTCCTGGCACACCGAGGAGAGAGACTCAAGACCTCCCTGGCTTACAGCCTGACCAGGTTAAAAACAAACTAACGAAAGGCCCAAAGTCACTTTTTTCCCTCGGTGCACGCGCACTTGACATTTTTTCAAAGGAGTAGGTTGCCCTTGTCTCCACACTAGTCCTCCCGCCAAACTAACAAGACACAACGAAGCCAGTTAGGATTTACAGTCACTGCAGCCCTCAGATGATTGATGCAAGCTCATGCAACCAAATGGGGAAGATAGTCCTCCTGTTTGTTTGTTCTTTATTTGGTAATTAGCTGCATCTCACAGCTGCACAAGCAGAAGTTCCGGAATATCTGACTTGGTTTTCTAATAAAAAATAATAACTTTAGGATTGCAATTCTTTATAAGATGCAGAATCTTGATTAAAAAATATAGATGGAGGGGCACCTGGCTGGCTCATTTGGTAGAACATGGGACACTTGATCTCACGGTCACGAGTTCGAGCCCCACCTGGGGTATAGAGTTTACTTTAAAAAAAAAAACTAAGTTTGGGACCCCTGGGTGGCTCAGTGGTTAAGTGTCTGCCTTTGGCTCAGGTCATGATCCCGGTGTTCTGGGATCAAGCCCCACATTGGGCTCCCTGCTGAGTGGGGAGCCTGCTTCTCCCTCTGCCACTCTCCCTGCTCATGCTCTCTCTCTCCGTCAAACTAATAAATAAAATCTTTAAAAAAACAGAACAAAACTAAGTTTATATCTGGTTGGCTCGGTCAGTTAAGTGTCTGCCTTCAGCTCAGGTCATGATCCCAGGGTCTTGGGATCGAGTCCCACATCAGGCCCCTTTCTCAGCAGGGAGAATGCTTCTCCCTTTCCTTCCGCCCCTCCCCATTGCTCGTTCTCTTTCTCTCAAATACATAAATAAAATCTTTTTTTTTAAAGATTGTATTTATTTATTTGACAGAGAGAGACAGCACAAGCAGGGGGAGGAGGCAGAGGGAGAAGCAGGCTTCCTGCTACGCAGGGAGCCTGACGTGGGACTCGATCCCAGAACCCTGGGACCATGACCTGAGTTGAAGGCAGAAGCTTAACTGAGGGAGCCACCCAGGTGCCCCATAAATAAAATCCTTTAAAAATATATTAAAAATATTAAAATAATTTTTTAAAAAACCAAAGTTTAGGGGCGCGTGGGTGGTGCAGTCGGTTGAGTGGCCGACTCTTGGTCTCGGCTCAGGTCGTGATCAGCAGCCCTGAGGTCAGGGTGACCATGCTGACTGCACTGGTGTGTGGCTGTCTGCTTCCCACCCATCTCCCCCACTAGACTGAGTTCCCGGAGGGCAGGGACCAGAGCTTACTCCCTTCTGCACCCCCGCTCCAGCACGGGACCTGATGCAGACCACGTGTTCTGTGAACAAGTAGCTAGACGGTGGCCCCTGGACAGATGAGTGCAGGTCCTGTGTCAGAGGGATGGAGGGAGGGTGAAGGGAGTCCAGAGTGATGGCTGACAGTGACTAAACTGGCCAGCGCTCCATATTCAGGGGGAAGAGCCCATCCCTTAGGGTCAGTCAGGGAGGTCTTCCTGGAAAAGGAGGGAATTGTGCCTTACGTTGAAGACCATGGAAGACTTGGGTATAGGAAAAAGAAATGAAGGCAGGACTTCAACTGTTGTTTTAGCCACTTGGGGGAGGAGCTGGCTGGGGATAGAGGAGTGTGCCAGCTCCCAGCAAGCCTTTGGTGCCCAACCAAGAAGCTTCCACTGTTGAGTCTTCTGCTAATTAGCCGCCATTTTTTCAGCCTAGCTGTCCATTAGTCTATGTGATGTCTCCATATCCTCACAACAACTTCTCAGGGGAAGGATTGCCTTCCCTGTTTACAGTTGAAGAAATAGTCTCAGAGAGAGAAAGTAACTTGAACTAAGTCACACAGGACTGCAATTCGAACCTGAGTTTTAGTGACTCCAGAGCTTTTTGTGGTAGCTATCCCACTGCTCGCTTCGTCAGTGAGGTCCCTGAGAACCCCTCTGGGTTGGAGCGAGGGCCAGGGGCAGGGGGATATCATGTTTTAGGTGAGCACTTCCAGGCAAGATGTCTGCCCAGCTACACTATGAGCCTGGGCAAGTCTGTCTCAGCCACGTCCTCTGTCCTCTGATGGCAGCCCCCTTGCCAGGACCAGAAGCCAGCTGAATTGAGAGCATCAGGTGGACCCCAAACCACACCAGGGCTCCCCAAGGCCTGGCAGAGTCAGGGTGGAAAGGAGAAGAGCAGAAGTGGGGTTAGGAGCTGTTGGGAGCAGGGAGCAACCTGGGGAGTTTCTCCCCCAAAGTCAGCAGACCATTGGAGTCAAAGCTGGAAGGACCCTTAGAGGTCGTGTAGTCCCGTGGTCTCTTCTGTATGGAAGAAAGAGCTTGAGACCCACTGGGGAAGGTGGCCTGCCCCAGGTCCTGCAGGAGTCTGTCAGACTCTCAACCAGAACTCACACCTCTTAACTCCCAGGCCAGTGCCAACAGGGAAAGGTGATGAGTTCGTGCCAGGATAGGACAGGTGGCAGAGAAAAGCAGAATGACTGCCTGGCGCTGCCGCCTACCTGCTGTGTGACCTTGGGCAAGTCACTTCCCTTCTCTGAGCCTCACGGTCTGTTGCTTCAGAATGAGATCACGGTCTCAGCTCTGCCTTTCTGCCAAGGAGTAGCTAGTGAGCAATGAACTTGGAAAGCTCTTTACAATCCGCAGGGCCCTGCAGGAGGAGTCACCAGCAAGAGGCAGCCCAGTGCCAGGTGGGTGGGAGCCAGGGCTGGGCCCGCAGCTTCCTGGGTCTCTGCCCAAGCTTTGCCATCTGTGTGGTAGCGTCAGCCCCACCTCCTCCTGCCTCCCTGACAGGAAAACGGCTTCTGGTATCTTCTCAATCAGAATCTTCCGTCCCTTCCCAGCCAGATCCTCTTCGCTCCCCTTCTATCTTAATCGGAACTTTTGGTGGCAAGTGACAGAAACAAGGAGGGAGAACTCGTTTTTGGCATGGATAGATCCTCAGACCTAAAACGATGTGTCCTGGGCACTCCCCTTGCTTGTTCACTCTTTCTCCCTCTCTGTCCCTTTGAGATGGCAAAGACGGCCACCAACAGCTGTGAGTGGCACTGTACCCATTCAGATACCCTGGCAGATAGCACGTCTGTCCTGGCTGCTCCAGCAACTCTCCAGGGGGACTCTCGGGCACAGACCACAGTGCCCAGCCCTGACCAGATCCCTGTGTGTCTGTTATCTGGTTAGGACTGCGTCATGGGCCCACTGCTGAAATTAGAAGTGGGCTCAGGGGGCGCCTGGGTGGCACAGCGGTTAAACGTCTGCCTTCGGCTCAGGGCGTGATCCCGGCGTTATGGGATCGAGCCCCACATCAGGCTCTTCCGCTATGAGCCTGCTTCTTCCTCTCCCACTCCCCCTGCTTGTGTTCCCTCTTTCGCTGGCTGTCTCTATCTCTGTCGAATAAATAAAAAAAAATAAAATAAAATAAAAAAAATAATAAAATAAAAAAAAAATAGAAGTGGGCTCAACCCTCCCCCCCCAAGCCACATGGACTAAAGGTCCCAGAGGTGGTTCCCGAAACAAAGAGATGGGTTCTGTCACCAGGAGAAGAGGTATTGGACAGTCAATAACAATGGATGTCATTGGTACCTTTGTTCTTAAGTGTATCAGCTGAGGCATTGAACCAGGGGCTCCTGGAAAGGGAGGATTGATGGAGTCCTGTATCCGTTAGCTTTTGCTGGGTAACAGATCATCCTAGAGCAGCCGTTTTAAACAGTCATTTGATTTAGCTCTTGATTCTGTAGGTCAGCTGGGTGATTCTTCTGGTCTGGCTGCATGGTTTTGGCCAGTGCCCTGGGTTGGCTAGCGTCGGAATGATCTAGGATGGCCTCACTCACATGTCTGATGGTTGATGGGCTGTCATGGGGGGGGGGTTGGTTCTCCTCTCCTCCTCCAGCGGGTCACAGGGGCTCTTCCACATGGTGTTCTCTGTGTTAGGCAGGTGGGCAAGCTCCAGGGCACAAGCAATTTTTTCAAAAGGTCTTCACTTGCACTGTGCTTCGTAAAGTCCCATTGGGCAAAGCAAGTCACAGGACCAAGCACAGACTTAGTGTAGAAGGGTACTGCCGAAGAGCATGGAGACCGCGAGAGAAAGAACTCAAGGTCGATTCTGCAAACTACCACAGCTCCCTTGGGGAAGGGGAGTAAAAAAAAAAAAAAACAAAAAAAAACAAAAAAAAACCCTTCTCTGCAGCCCATGGATTCCACGGGCCAGGACAACCTCCAGATAGCAGTCCTTGGAAGAGGGGCCTCAGGTGCAGGGACTTTCCTGGGCCCTTCAGGGCCATGACTCAGCCCTTGGCCAGGGCTGGGGGAGGCACTCTGGGTCCTGACTCCTCCTGCTCCGAACCCCACCTGGGGCAGGGGCAGGTGCTAACGCGGAGGGCCTCTTGGCAGGGAGGAAGGTGTTCTGAACCCCACCTCCCTTCTCCTGTTAGCTCTCCCCGAAGGGAGGACCAGGACTCCGTCTCAGTTCATCCCCGCAGATTTGCTTCCATCGGCCCATCTCCCTGTGGTCTTGCGGGGCTGGGATGGCTCTGACACTTGTGCACGGTCAGGCCGTGGTGCCTCGTCGCCATGGTAACTGGTGTCACCTGCTCCGCCAGGTCAAGGAGGAGTCCCTGTCCTTCCCTTTCAGGCGGTGACCATGGCCTCGGCCTGCTCTCTCCCACAGGTCGCTGCCCTGGAGCGACAGGTGTTTGACTTCCTGGGCTATCAGTGGGCCCCTATCTTAGCCAACTTCCTGCACATCATGGCGGTCATCCTGGGCATCTTTGGCACTGTGCAGTACCGCTCCCGGTACCTCATTCTGGTATGGCTCCCTCGGCCCCTCCCATCCCCCCCGCCCCCGGGCGCCCAGACCCCTGCTCTGTCTTAGGTCCAGCTGGCTGGCGGGGTGGATGCCCAAATCCCAGTGCTTCTTGCTCAGCAGAGAGACGAGATCGGTATTTTCCCTAAAGGATATCCTCGGGAAGAATCCAAATATTAACCAGCTAGGTCATTTAGTGAGAGCCTACCATGTGCAAAGCACACTGCAAAGAGTTTCGCATGTTTTACTTACCTTTACAACAGCCCTGCAAGGGATATCTTACCATCTCCATTTTCCAGATGAGGAAACGAGGCTCAGAAAGGTTATGAGGCTTCCTAAGGTCACACAGCTAATAAGTGGCAGGATTGGAGCCTCAGATCCAGAGGGAAGGCTGAATCAGTAAGCCCTTGGAGGGATGGACTTCACTTTCTCTAGTTTCTCAGGTTGCTTTCAGAAGGCTGGCTTGGCTTTGGTCCTGGGCTATTCAAGAATGTGGTCTGGAGTGGCAAGTGGGGCTTTGAGGTCAGTGCCTCCTGTGCTCTGACCCCAGGAACAGATTGCGTCCCTGGTTCCCTCCTCCTGCTTCCTCTTCCCAAGCCCTCATCCTTGATGGTCTCTGTTAAACTCCTGTTTTCAACTAGGCTCACCCCTCTCCCATCTCCCCTGCTCTTCCTCAGTGACCCATTCACATGCCTTTTTGGAGGGAAAGGCTTCTCAGTACCCTTACTGCATATACGCTTGACACCTGTGAAAACGAGGACACGCTTTGCCAAGCTCCTGCCACAGCCCATTCTGGCTGGCTTTTGGGCTTCGCCCACCTCCCCCAGGCTGAGCTCCCAGGAACTGGGTGGGCGGGGCCCTTCCAAAGCTCTGTCTCACCTGGGCTGGGAGAATCCTTCTCTCCACCTCTCAGGAGGGCCCCAGGCACTCCTCTAAGCAGCACTGTGTGCCGGCTGACAGCCCTGGAATTGCAGGCACAGGACTTGGGTGGAAATACCCCGCTCCTCTCCAGCTCAGTGGAGCCAGGCTGTATCTGCTGTTCTCTGCAGAATATGCATCGGATTAAGCTGCCAGAGGACTGGGGCTTAGGAGCAACCCTATCTCTTCCTAGCTGTGTGATCTTGGAAAACTTAGACCTCCTCTCCAGGGCTCGCGTTGGTTTTCTTTAGAGAAAGAACAGTGCCTTCCACGCAGGGCTGTTGTAAGGACCAGGCGGATGAAATAATGATCTAAAGTGCTCTGTGAGAGAGATGGTGTCATCACTTCCCCTTGCAAAGGTCTCCTCAGTCCCGGCGCTCTGTCTCCACGGACGCGCCCCATCCCCACTCCCCCAGGCCTGATCCTGATCCCACCTCTCCTTTGCCCAGTACGCAGCCTGGCTGGTGCTCTGGGTCGGCTGGAATGCATTTATCATCTGCTTCTACCTGGAGGTTGGACAGCTGTCCCAGGTAAGCCTCAGGCCGGCAACGCCAGAGGGCAGAGCCTGACCTACCCCATCCCCTACCCTGGGGGCTCCTAGTTTGGTCTGGGGTGTCATCTCTTGAAGAGACCTCCCTCTACACACCCAAATAATCTGTGCTCCGCAGACTCTCCCCCCACATTTTTGTTTCTGGCATCTTCTTTTTTTTTTTTTTTTTTTTTTTAAGATTTTATTTTTTTTTTCGACAGAGATAGAGACAGCCAGCGAGAGAGGGAACACAAGCAGGGGGAGTGGAAGAGGAAGAAGCAGGCTCATAGCGGAGGAGCCTGATGTGGGGCTCGATCCCAGGGCTCTGGGATCACGCCCTGAGCCGAAGGCAGACGCTTAACGACTGCGCCACCGAGGCCGCCCCTGTTTCTAGCCTCTTCTGCACATCTCAGAAACAAATGAGCAGATAAAGCTGAGGGGCCGTGAAGATGGGCTGGAGTCCCACTTGATCACAAGCTCAGTAGAAACCAACCACTTGTATTGGCCCTGAAAAGTGCTCTTGGGCCCCCCACACGAGTTCAGTGCAAGAGAGGTGAAAATGCCATGCACTTTGTACTGCTTAGGCCACAAAGATTTGAGTCCAGTTCGGATCAATATTTTCAGAAGGGAAAGAGATGAAGTAGACTTTGGGGAAAATCAAGTGGACCAGGTCCCATGCAGAACTATTGAAGAAAGGGGAAGTTTTTAGCTTGTGGAAGAGCAAGCCCAGGGCACACAAGTTCTATTTTTAGTATGTAAGAGGGGAAATATATGAATGGGAGCACTGGCTTTGTAGTTCTGCTAGATCTAAATCCCGGCTCCAACATTTCCAAGCTGTGTGACCCTGGGCATGTGGCTTACCCTCTCTGAGCTTGA
The DNA here is from genome assembly GCF_002007445.2 of Ailuropoda melanoleuca. NCBI lineage: Eukaryota > Metazoa > Chordata > Mammalia > Carnivora > Ursidae > Ailuropoda > Ailuropoda melanoleuca. Next base: position 9,804,946 of record NC_048219.1, on the reverse strand, counting down.
GTTTCCCTGTCTAATGAGTGCAGATAACCATTTAATGTGGTTGCCAAGGGGATGAAATAAGATTATACATCTCAGGGCTTGGCACCCACTCAGCACTCAGTGAATACTTGTTAACAGGCTGCATGAGTGAATGGATTGATACACACAGAGATTCACGCCGTAGGTGAGAACCTCTGATCTAGGCCAACCCCTTCTCCATTTCAGATGGGGAGACCAAGGACTAGAGAGGACAGGTTTGCCCAGGGCCACACCCAGAGAGCAGTGGAGAGGCTGAACAGGCTGCGAAGGGGTCTGTATTGAGGGTTTCACCCATGGCTGGAAAACCGGACTCAGTCACTGTTAGTGTCCCTTCCATCCCTGGAACTTTGGAGCCCCTGTGGGTCAGCACCAGCTGTGTGAGACCTGTGTAGTGATCAAGTGCCACCTATTGGCCAAATATAGACTTGCAGAAACAGACTCCCTCTATACCCTTCAAATCAACCCAGGCGGCTGCTACAAAAGTCCAGGTGTGATGGAGATCTTATATAAAGTTTCCTGGGGCCTGGGGTAGATGCCCCCCACCCCTGGCTCCAGCTCAGTATCCTAGGCCCCTCTGCCCCCAGGACCGGGATTTCATCATGACATTCAACACGTCCCTGCACCGCTCCTGGTGGATGGAGAATGGGCCAGGCTGCCTGGTGACACCTGTCCTGAACTCCCGCCTGGCCCTGGAAGACCACCATGTCATCTCTGTCACCGGCTGCCTGCTTGACTATCCCTACATCGAAGCACTCAGCAGTGCCCTGCAGATCTTCCTGGCTGTGAGTCCTCCTGTCCCCCCTTAGCCCACACACTCCCAGAGGTGGAGTCCACCCCAACCTCTTTGTTTAGCTCTAGTTAAGAAGGGGAGAACCTAAATCTTCCAGCCTGCCTGTGCTTCTGCCTGGCTCCAACTCCATATCTTGTATCTCCTCCCTTCACCCCTGCCCCAGCTCCCATTCCAGGAGTGAGCAGGTTTAATGAATAGGATGAGTCATCAGACTGTGAGTCAACCCAGTCTCCAGTGTATCCGCTGTGTGACCTTGGACAAGTCATTTGCCCTCTCCAAGCTTATATGCTTATTCACAGAAAGGCATGACCACAACAACTGTATAGAGTTGTGAGAGTTAAAGAAGAGTGGCTCCAAGATAGTAATATAGTACCCAGTCTTGCCCTCAGCACTCCGTACACCCAAAGCCACATAATCTTCATTCTTCTTAACAAGTCAGTAAAGTATTGCCCAGGTCCAGCTGGGAAAACCGAGGCTCAAAGAGGTAAAATAATGACTTGTCCAAGTCTGCTCAAAGAGCAGAGAATGGAACCAGGTATGTTTGACTGTAAGGCCCACTCATTTAACTTGAAGTTGTTATGAGTTGACCTTCATCCTAGCACGTCCCCGCCGCTCCCGTCCTACTGGGCCAGGCCAGGCAGGGCGTAGAGGAAGAGCTTCTGTCTTCTTTCCTTCCACCCCCAGCTGTTTGGCTTCGTGTTCGCCTGCTACGTAAGCAAAGTGTTCCTGGAGGAGGAGGACAGCTGTGAGTGCCGATCCCCTGGGGAACAGGAAGCCTGGCCACACACCACCCCGTGCTTTCAGCACCCTGGACAGAGCCCGGCGAAGCCTGGGCGGGAGGGAGACCTGGGTTGGCCAACTGGCTCCTCTTGGTGGGGAAGAGGCGGCCCGGATGGTGGGGGTCTGCATAGCAAGCGCATTCTGGGCTGTGACCCAGAGGTCCAGGTGCCCAGTGCAGGCTCCAGCACTGCTCTCCACCCACTCCTCTTAAGTTCTGTCCCTCGGAGGAGTCCCACGAGGCTCCCCCATACCAAGCACTGCCCACGCCCAGCCTCGTCCCCCCACTACCCTCCACCCCCACCTCCCACGTCTTGCCCCCTTAAGTGGCTCAAGCCCTGCTCCCTTAAAGGACCGTCCACCTCCGAGGCTCTCTATCCACTTGGGCTTTGGCCCACTCTGGCTGAGCTCCTGCAAGTCCCGCTCCCCGTAGATCCCGCGGCAAAGCCCTGCCCTAAGGCCCTGTACTGGGACCTGGTCCTCAGATTCTTCCTTTTCAGGACCCAGCCTCCCCTAACTCCTACCCCACAGGCCCATCCTAACTATGCACCACCTCCCCTTCCGCAGTTGACTTCATCGGTGGCTTTGACTCCTACGGATACCAGGCGCCCCAGAAGACGTCGCATTTACAACTGCAGCCTCTGTACACGTGGGTCATGGCGCTGGGCGGGGCGGGGTGGAGGGACTGGGGCGTTGCTGTAGGGGGAAGAAGGGCGGGAAGGGCAGCCGGATGTCTCTGCCCCCATACTTTCAGGGTCCACTTCCCTAACCTGCCTCTGTTTCCTGCAGGTCGGGGTAGCTTCTGTCCCGCGCCCATCCAGCTACCGCGAGCTTGCTGGCTAGACTGAAGCCGCGGGCGCGAACTCGGGCCGAAATAGCAGGCGCGCCCCCTGGCGGCTGGCGAACCTACTGCAGCCTGCGCCGGCTGGGACGGCCCCGGACTTGGACTTGGCCCTTCGCAGCCTGACTCCAGGGGTGGGGGCGGGCCGCGCGGGGGAGGGGATCGCGGGGTTTGTATTTTTTTTATCTCAGCCTTGGCGTGCGCTGGGGCCTCCCTCCCTTCTCCAGCCTCTCCCTTTCGAAACCCTTCACCCCACTTCCGGTCCCCTGTCCAGAGAGAAATGGCATTCACCCCATCTCCCCACACTCACCAGCCCTGGGGAGAGTTACTGTGAACTAGAAGCAGGAGTCCTGGGTTCCAATTGCAGCTCCGTCACTGACTCTCTGTGTGACATCCAGCAAGGCCCTTGCCCTCTCTGGGCCTCAGTTTCCCTCAATTAAAATAATCTCTTAGCAGATGGGGCTCTTTCCAGCTTTTTCATTTGACTCTTAATTCCCCGGGCTAGGCTGGGATTATAATTCCCATTTTGGAGATGTGGAAACTGAGGCCCGGAGATATGAAGCGATTTGCTTGAGGCCACACATCAAGGCTTTTGGAGGAGGCAGGACTTGAACACGGCATACCTTCTGTAGTTTCGGATTCCAAAACCCAGGGCCTGGTCTCTGAATGCCACTGCCAAGCCCCCATCCAGCTGGGACACTCTAGAACTCACGTGATCTACACCACACACTACCACCCCCACTGGCCAGCGCCTCTCTTGAAGCAATATACCTGTTCCCGTGTTGGGAGCCAGACGAACAGAGCCCAGAGCCCTGAATTCAGCCTGACCCACAGGGAAGCCCTCCTAGACTCGGCCCCTGTCCACCCTTGGCCAACCTTTCAAGCTCATTCCAGTAAGGGGTGGGGGAGCCTATCTCAGCCGCCCACCCCCTTCCAGGTCCCTGAGGCCGGGTCTGCTGCAGCCATGATCCTCTGTCCCCTCAGCAAGTCCACCAACTCCTGATGGCTCCATCCACCTCACCTGTTGAAAGACTTAGGGCTCCAGAATGGAAGACAACTGGTCAGCACCTCCCGATCTCCAGTTTTCAAAGGTCACCAGCGTTTATGACCCCTCCAATGTCCAAGAGAAACCTCTAACAACCCCAGAAGGAGTTGTGAAGAGGCAGACTGGGAGTGTGGGTCGTGGTGTGGGGTCGGGAGGGCCAGCACCCTTGAGAGCACAGATGAGAGCTCGTTCTCCCCATTGCCTTCCATAGACACCCCTGAGGACCTTTCTTCCTGTGTACTGGCTGTGAGTCCAAGGGCAGGAGAGGCAGGTCTCAGCTTCCCTGCCTGTGAAACGGGAGTGGCCCTGGATTAGGAGGGGGGGCAGGAGGCGTGGGGGAACTGGAGGGAAACACAGATGGTTTGTACACCTGAGCCCATCCATGGTGACCACTCCACTCCTCGCTCTCTACCCTCTGATCTTGCCTTCCCTACACCTGAGGCCAAAGTATCCTGAGCTAGGACCCCACCCTGCTATCTCCTCTGCGGTGCTGTGCCAAGGAGCCAGCCCCAGGAGTTCCACGGCTCACCCCTGAGGTCCCATATGGTCTGCCCAGGTAGCTAGGGGTTCCGCTCAAGAAGGGGGCGGACCTGGCTGCTATCCGGCCACCGGGCCAACTCCGGCCTCCAGCCCTCTCCTCCCACCCCCCTCCCCGGCCTCCTTTCTACTCAACGGGTTTAGCCACTGGTGCTTTGAAGCCTTTTGTTTTTATAAGATGGTTTTTTGCAAGGGACCAAGTTTTTTTCCCACTGGGACCTTGCAAGGCAGGGAGTGTACCCTGGTTTCTGTGCAGGTGGGTTCATTAAAGATGGTGTTTTCTTCTCTATCATCCTGTCCTTCTGACCTGTGAGTCAGCAGGGTCCCTGCTGGAGGGTGAGCAGGGGCTGGGAGTCAATGTCATCATCATTGTCATTCCTGGGTCTTCTGACTGGCTGTGTAGCTTTGGGAAGTCACTCTCCTCTTTCCTTATCCATAAAATGCAGAGGTGGGCCTCCATCAGTGGGTTTCCAAACCTGCCTCGCAATCCCTTGGAGAGCTTTCTATTTATTTTTCTGATTAAGTGGATTGTAAGTTTATGCTTCCAAACATCCTTTGCATCTCAAATCTGCCCTCTTCCTGCCAATTCGGTTCCTGACTTAGAATGAGCTGGCAGACAATGCTTTACACGTAGATTCCTGGGACATCCTGGATCTTTTCTGGCAATTCAGCCAGAATCGGTATTTGGAATATTTAAAATTTTACTTACTTTCGTGAATAGATAATATGTGTATATGGTACAGAATTCGGAAAGTTTCAGGGGTTTATGTCTTTTTATCTATTTTTCATACCTTTTCGAAGATAGAATATTCTTTGTTAACTTACAGAAATATTTTTTCCCCTCTTCCCACAAATGGCAACGTGCTGTACCCGATCTTCACCTTCCTCCTGCTGCTTCTACTTAACTCCGAATCTTGGAAACTTCCCCCAGTCATACATGTGAAGCTGCCTCCCATTCTTCCTCCATGGTGATTTGGTAGAATTAGGACTTGTGTGAAGATTCCCAGGTAATCCCGATGTGGCGAGGGGCTACGAACCAGACAGTCTACACAAGATGCCCTGGGTTCATTACGCAAACCTCTGTGGACCGCTCCAGGTCATGGAGTTCGGAGGAAAAGAAATCACAGACAACCCTTCAAGGAGTTTATGGTTTAGTTTAAGTTTAGGAGTTAAGTTTAGGAGTTTATGGGAACCCACAGGACGGGGCCGCAAAAGGCTGAATGCCACTGGCAGGTGGTCAGTGCTGAGGACAGGGTGGAGTGAAAGGCGGTTGTTACTGAGAGCTCAGGCGAGAGGCCACCTGAGTGTCCTGGACAGGGACACCAGCAGGAGCACAGATGTGGAGGGAGGGGAACACGTGGTGTGGGGGGAGGGGAAGAATAGCCGGGGACAAACTGGTTGGAGGAAACTCTGATGGGGAATGTATTCATTTCCTATTGCTGTCATAGATTACCACAACATTAATGTCCTTTTTTTTAAAAAGCTGTTTTTAATTATTCTTTGAGAAAGAGAGAGAGCAGGGGAAACAGCAGGCAGAGGGAGAGGGAGAAGCAGACTCCCTGCTGAGTTGGGAGCCCAATGCAGGGCTCGATCCCAGGACCTGGAAATTATGACCTGAGCTGAAGACAGATGCTTCACCATCTGAGCCACCCAGGTGCCCCGACAACATTAGTGTCTTAATACAAATGTATTGCCTAATGGTTCTGTAGGGGTCGGACATGAGTCTCACTGGGGTAAAATCAAGATGTCTGGAGGGTTGCATTTCTTTCCAGAAGGTCTAGGGGAGAATCCATGTCCTTGCCTTTTCTAGCTTCTAGAGGCTCCCCCCCCCCATTTCTTGGCTCGTGGCCCCTTCCTCCATCTTCAAAGCTAGCAATGTCTAATCTCTCTGACCCTCCTTCCATCATCACATCTCTGCCCACAGCCATGAAATGTTCTCCACTTTCAAGGGCTCATGTCATTAGGTCGGGCCCAACCAGATAATCTGGGATCATCTCCCCATCTCAAAGTCCCTTTTGCCATGTAACACATGCACGCATTCCAGGGGTTAGAATGTAGACGCCCTTGGGAGCCGTTATTCTGCTTTCCAGGATAGGGGTTGTATCCAGGTTACAGCAGCCCTGATGTCAACTCGGAGCACATCAGCCTGAGTGAGGCAGATGGGAGCTGCTGAAGGGTTTTGAGCAGAAGCTACTCCGCTAGAGCTGCGTTTATGGGAGAAGATATTTGCAAATGACATATCTAATAAAGGATTAGTATCCAAAATACATAAAGAACTTATAAAACTCAACACCCCCAGAATAGCTAATCCAGTTAAAAAATGGGCAGAAGACAGGAGTAGACATTTTCCCCAAAAAAGACAAACAGACACACGAAAAGATGTTCAACGTCACTCATCGTTGGGGAAATACAAACCAAAACTACAATGAGACCACCTCACACCTGTCAGAATGGCTAAAATTAACCCAGGAAGCAACAGGTGTTGGTGAGGATGTGGAGAAGGGGGACCTCTTTTTACACTGTTGGTGGGACTGCAGGCTGGTGCGACCACTCTGGAAAACAGTACAAGCTTCTTCAAAAAGCTAAAAAAGAGCTGCCCTACGACCCAGCAGTTGCACTACTAGGTATGTACCCAAAGGATACAAAAACCCTAATTTGAAGTTTTTATCAGCCTCGTCCACAATAGCCAAATGATGGAAAGAGCCCAAATGTCCATCGACTGGTGCATGGATAAAGAAGATGTGGTGTATATGTGCGATGGAATACTACTCAGCCATAGAAAAGAACGAAATCCTGTCATTTGCAACAACACAGATGGAGCTACAGAGTATAATGCTGAGCAAAATAAGTCAAAGAAAGACATGCCATATGGTTTCACTCATATGTGGAATTTAAGAAACATTAGAGCTGTCCGGTAGCAAGAACTGGCAGGGCTGGAAGCGGGGGGTGAGGGAGGACGGCAGGAAGCAGTGTTTTATCTGGAAAAAACCTCAGATTTCTCACAACCCTCTGTAGATGTGTGTTCTCGGGGACCGTGTGTGACCATGAACTCCACGTGTGGACTTGGGAACGTCCTTATCAGCATGAACGGCAGGAGGCAGGCATACCTAGGTCCAAATTCATGACTCTGGAACCAGCTGAGCTGGCCTTCCTACAAAGTCCAGGGAAGATCCCCCCAGCTCCTGCCATCCTGGGGCCACCTCCCAGCAACCTCCACACACCACAATAATCCAGAGAGGACAGACCACCTTCCAGTAACTGCTGAATCATAAAGGGACTCAAAGCGCTCTTTAAAACGAGAATATGAATTCCCTAAGGTACATTTGACAAGCGCAAGAGTCTGCTGAGACTTACAGACACACTAGTGTTTTCTTTAACGCATTGGAATTAGATCTTGAAGTTTCTAAACAGATTGGGAATGGGGGAGGGGGGCTGACACCAAGACCCCATTGCCTTACAGGATTCACTTCTCCAAGGCTGCGGGCCCAGGGCAGTGTTTCTCCAGTTTCCAGAGCATAAGAATCCCTTAACACCGAATTCCTGATCCTGAGCCAAAATATACCGAACCCAACACCTCTTAGGCAGTGACAGGAAAACTGCATTTTTTGCGAGTGCCCCCTGTGATCCAGGTTTGGGAAATCCTAGACCTGGATAAAGAGGTATTCAGACATTTCTGGAACTCCCCCTACTCCAATGTCATGGAGGTCCCACAGAATTATACCTTCCAGCTTCCTCATACCAGAGCTAGACTTTAAGGCCCTCTCCCCTAAGCTCGATTTTGTTACTGATAACCTTACAGCGTGTGTGTGTGTGTGTGTGTGTGTGTGTGTGTGTGTGTGTGTTTATAATGCGTTAGTTATTTTAAAGGCTGCGATCTACTCCCGAATTTAAACATCGACATCACTTCACCCCTAGGTTAGTTTGGGCAAAGGCAGGTCCAAGCCCTGCTTTCCCCTCCCTCTGCCTCAGCCACCGAGAGGAGGAGGCGAGGGCAGGGCAGCTCTGAGTTGTCCCACTGCCACCAGAGCTGGGGGCCACACCCTGCCCTGAGCCTCTGCTCCAGTGACTCAGCACTTCCCCTCAGTCTGCCCTGGAATCGGACTGGGCAGGCCCGGGCAGGCTGGAGCTGCAGAGAGAGCCCTGTGCCGGGCATCTGGGACCTATTCTAGTTCTTCCCCTGCCTCACACCTACACCTACCCGGGGCCCCGGGTGAAACGAGAGGGCAGGACTTTGTAGATCTTCCTGGGCTGCTTCAAACTGCTGACGTTCTGGAACACGGCTTCTCAACCCTAACTGTATTACATTAGGGTGCCTTTTTTAAAATACAGATTTCTGGACTCCACTTGCATACCAGGTTCTAATTTACTGGGACCCAAGCATCTGAATTCATCCTTCAAATATTTATGAAGCACCTACTGTGTGCCAGGAATTGGGGATATAGCAGTGAACAAAGCAAAAAGTAATCCCTGCTCTGGGGAGGGTATCTATTGGGAGGAGACATATATAAATAAACCAGTAAATATACGGTATTATCAGAGAAGTGTCACAGAGCAAAATGGTAGAGAAGAGAAATAAAAGACCTGAAGAAGGTTAGGGTAGAAAGCAAAGGGCACAGCAAGTGCAAAGGCCCTGAGGTGGGATGATGGGGTAGGTGAGGGATGGAGCAGGGTCAAACAGGACACCAAGGTTTGTGGCCTGAGCAAGTAGAGGCTGGAGCTGCCCTTGAGATGGGATGCCTGCAACGGATGAAGGTTTGGGGGTGGACTTCAGCATTTTGGTGTTGGACAGGAAAGTCTGAGGTGTCTGTTAGAGGTTCAAGTGGAGATGTCAAGGAGGAGAGTTCCGGGCTGATACAGAAAGTTTGGAATCATTGGTTTCGAGATGATGTTTCAAATCCTGAAAACGGATGAAGTCACCAAAGAATGAATGCAGATGGGGAAGAGGCCTGAAACCTGAGTCCTGGAGCACTTCCCCATTTGGAGCCGGAGAACATTCCACGGAGCCAGCAGAGAGGGCTGAAGTTGGGAAGCCAGGGGGCTGATCCGTACTAGCATTTCTGAGTTGTCTCAGTTTACTGATCCCATTCTCTGTCAAGAAATATTAACTGGGCACCTAGGATGTTCCAAGCACCATTCTAGACACTGAGGCCACAGCAATGAACAAGACCCGCAAGGCCTTAGCTCTCTTACAGCTTACCCTCTAGGCGGAATTGACATACGTTTTCATACATGTTCAGGCTTTGTAACAATCCCAAGAAGGCAAGTTCTAGTACCATCGTTTATAGATGGAGCCCCTCGAGCTGGGAGAGATTAAATCATATACCCAAATTTACACAGCTAGTAAGTGGTAAGACAGGTGTTTAAATCCAGCCACTCTGACCCCAGGCTCATTCTCTAATCGTGGGCATGTATTGCCCTGTGGGGAATTTCGGTGCCCAGCCAGGATTGAGAACCACTGCTGCAGGACTGGAGTGGGCGTGGGGGGGGGGGGGGTCTGTTCGTTTTTTGCTGCTGCCTAGCAAGTTATCCCAAAATTAGCAGCTTAAATCAACAAACATTATCTCACAGTTTCGGTGTGTCAGAAATTTGGGAGCACCTGCCAAGGACATTGACTTCCAAATTCTCCCACCCTCTTGGTGAACACACCCTGTACGCTTCTCTGTCCACCTCCTTGGTCTCCTGCTCTCAGTGTGACTGGGGGATATGTGAGCCAGATGGGAAATAAAGCCCAGGGCGCCCAGCAGGGCGGGTTGCTACCGCTGAGGAGGAACACAATCAACCTTAAACACTCACCGAGTCCTTACAATGTGCCAGCCTTACATCACTCTCTTCATCCCCACAGCAGCCCTGCTGCGTTCCCATTTTATAGAAGAGGAGACTGAGGCACAGGGAAACGGAGTAAGATTTCACAGGCGGTAAAGTGGGAAGACAACGTCGGTTTGTTGAGCCTGGTGGGCACGTCCCACAAGCGATATTGGGTATCCTCCCCACCACCCCAGCACAGGTACAGCCCCTGTTTTCACAGCCTTGATCTTGTCCTTGAGTAGCCCACTCTACCCCTCCCAGCAGAACACGGGGGAGCACGGCGCTCACAGCGACACCTGCTGGCTGGCGCTGCGTGTGCGCTGCCTCCAGACCTGGAGCCGAGGAGACCCCCCACTCCCTGGCCCGCCAGCGCCCTCCTCAAGCAGGCACCCCCGAGTCCCGGGCCCCTTGCATACCTGGGCCTCCTGCTGCCCGGCCAGGGCCCTCCCTCCCTTTCTTGGTCTTGGCCTAGGAAAGATCACGGATTCCGAAGTTTGTGTCCTAGCTCTGCCACTGGCTAACTGGGCAAACTTGGCCAAGTCTTACGATGTCTCCCTGGAAACACGCCTCACCGGGCAGGGTTCTATGAGGACGGCAGGCGGTGGCGAATGGAAACTGCGAAGCGAGAGGTCCCTTCCCGGAGCTTCTGGTCATTCGTGTTTGAGGAGCTAGAGGGACGGGGCGGAGGAAGGAATGTTGGGGCGCTGGGATGTGTCCTCTCTGCCTGCCTAGAGCCAGCGCTTGACCCAGTAACATCCCACAGGTCTGCGAACCTCTGCATCTTGCCCTCCTCTGGCACCACTCCCTTCCAGAAAGATCACCATGGATGGGGATGGGGAGGTTTCAGGGCCCCAACAAGAGGGTAGATGGAGAGCTGGGGTTGGGGGCAAGTCCGTGGGGAGCTAGAAGGAGCGGGGATGAGGTAGAGCCCTGGGAGTGACCCGGATGGTGAGTTCTTGTCTGTTTAATGCGTCCCTTCAGGCAGGTTAGCCTGCCGCTCTGAACTTCAATATTCCTCTCTGTAAAATGACCCTAATAATGTGTGTCTTCAGGCCCTAGTGGGTAAGGGGTAAGGGCTCCACAGGGCAAGAACTCATGATATTTGGGGCAGCCTGAGGCCTCCTTGCTAGATCACACCTGGAGCAGTCTGGAGCGACAGGACTCTCAGCTCTGCCTCCCAAGGGGGCTTACAGAGGCCGCTCTGGGCTGGGGCGGCCCTCAGCCCCAGCCTTCCTCCCTCCGCCTCTGAGCCCCTACCTGCCCTCCGGCCATGGCGATGGGCAAGGGCCCTGTCTCACTGTCACAGAACTGGGCCCTGAGAACCAGCCACCATCTCCTTCTGCCTTCTCTCCAGCCGGTGATCTGCTCACCTCCCTGCAGCCTTGCCCAGCAGCCCTGTGGCCCTGTGATGTCTCTCTAAGCCTCCACTGTGATGAGCACTCCCGTTGCCTAGAGGCGAGAACAGAGGCCCCTGGAAGGGCACAGACAGTTCCAGGCCCTGGAATGATCATCTCCCCATCCTCCGTTGCCTGCAAGGACTGGCCATGCTGGAGCTTCTGGAATCGCTGCTGCTGGGGTCACACCTTAGGTCTGGTCCTAAGCCTGGTCCTGTCAGGACTCAGTAGGTGTTTGTTGAGTAAGTGAGGAAAGGAAGGAAGGAAGGAAGGAAGGAAGGAAGGAAGGAAGGAAGGAAAGGTGCTGTGGTTATTTCCTTTTTATAAGCGAGGAAACTGAGGCACGTCGAGGCAAAGTCATTCCCTGACTTGAAAGACCTTCTTCTCCCTGCTGCAGAAACTGCTTCTCGGCCTGCCTCATGCAGCATTCCAGGCTCTCCACCGGCATGGTAAGAACAGTTGGCCTGGTTCCCTGGACGCCCCAGGTAGCCTGGCCTTCTCTCTCTGGGCCAGGTCTCCTGACAGGGGGCACCACAGCCCCACCTCCAGGGTTCTTGCACACATGCTGGGGGCCACCACTCAGCCGCCCTTGGAGCTATGGTCACCACCACCGTGACATCTTCCAGGCCCTCTAGCCCTTCTGACATGGTCAGGCCATAGTTCTAGAACCAGAGCCCAGGCTCCGATCCCAGCTCTGTCTCTCCCTCCAAGCCCCAGTTTTACATATTTGAAATGCAGACCCAGCATTTGTGTCTCTCTCTCCCTCTTTCTTTCTGTCCCTCTCTGTCTCTCTCTGTCTCTGTCTCTAGGTCTGGATTGTGCTGGGTTTGTAAAAAACCATGCATCCCTGTGCCTGGCACACAGTAGGGGCTCGCTACATATGTGCGCCTTGGTCCCATGTCGTCAGTGTGAGGCAGTCAGTACCTCCCTTGTGAGGCCAACGCCATGGACCACTAAGGACCGTCTCAGCGTGGGCCAGCCAGGGAGAGATGGGGTGGCCAGCGTCTGCCCATCCAGCCACAGCCTTGCCAGGGTGCAAATGAAGCTCTCGTTGCTTTCCTTTTCCCACCAGAATACCACTCACCTGCCCTCCTGAGGCCTGCTGGCTGCCCAGCCGGCAGCCTCGGTCTGGCTCCCCCACGGTCTTGTTCTCTCCGTTCCGATTAGCTCTTGCTGCATAACAAGCCAGCCCCAAGCATGGTGGCTTAAAGCATTCCAATATAGCTTGCCGTTTTGTGGGGCAGGAGTTTAGGCAGGGCTCAGCTGGGTCGTACTGCTCCAGATGGCATCAACTGGGGTCACTTGGCAATATTTAGTGGGTGGCTGGTTGGATCTGAGGGTCCAAGACACCCATGAGGCTTCACTCACATGTCTGATGCCTTGGTGGCCTCAGCGATAAAACGGAACTGAGCTGGACACGCTCTGCGCAGCCTGAGTCTTCCCACATGGTCTCTCCAGAAGGATCGTTGGAGTTTAACGTGGCGACTGAGAGCCCCGAGAGACCAAGGAGGACACTGCCAGTCCTCTGAAAAGCTAGGTTTGGGGGGCACCTGGCTGGCTTAGTTAGTAGAGCAAGTGACTCTTGATCTCAGGGTCATGAGTCCGAGCCCCATGTTGGGTGTAGAGATTACTTTAAAAAATAAAAATAAGGGGCGCCTGGGTGGCAGAGCAGTTAAGCATCTGCCTTCGGCTCAGGGCGTGATCCCAGCGTTATGGGATCGAGCCCCACATCAGGCTCTTCCGCTATGAGCCTGCTTCTTCCTCTCCCACTCCCACTGCTTGTGTTCCCTCTCTCGCTGGTTGTCTCTCTCTGTCGAATAAATAAATAAAATCTTAAAAAATTAAAAATAAAAATAAAAAGCTGGGTTTGCAACTGGCACAGTGTCACTTCCAGCACAATCCATTGGTCAAAGCAGCTGCGGCCAGCTCAGATTCAAGAGCAAGAACCACTAGTCCTACTTTTTTTTTTTTCAGATTTCTTTTTTTTTTTTTTTTAAAATTTTTTTTTTTTTTTTTTAAAAANACAGAGACGGAGACAGCCAGTGAGAGAGGGAACACAAGCAGGGGGAGCGGGAGAGGAAGAAGCAGGCTCCCAGTGGAGGAGCCTGATGCAGGGCTCGATCCCAGAACTCCGGGATCATGCCCTGAGCTGAAGGCAGATGCTTAACGACTGCGCCACCCAGGCGCCCCTTTTTTTTCAGATTTCTTTATTTATTCCAGAGAGACAGGGAGAGTGTGTGTGAGCAGGGGGAGGGGCAGAGGGAAAGAATCTTCAAGCGGACTCCCCGCTGAGCCTGATATGAGGCTCGATCCCAGGACCCTGAGATCATGACCTGAGCTGAAAGCAAGAGTCAGATGCCCAACCAATGGAGCCCCAGGCCCTACCTTTTGCTAGGACGCTTGGCAAAGAGTTTGTGACCACTTTTCGTGGCCACACCACCTGAAGTCCGTCCTCTGGAGGCAAGCTCTCCATTCCCCTGAGTTCAATACGACACGGGCAGCCTCAGCTCCTCTGTGCCAAGCCCTCTATAGAGGGCGATGGTGATAAAATTGTAATGGCCGAGGAAAGGGGACATTGAGGCCCACAGCTGTGTCCTAAGGAGTAGAGATTCCCTCCCATCAAAGGCCTCTGGCTTCTTCTGGATTCCTGTTAGATTCACAGACAGGTCTGGAAGTAGAGGCTGGAGAGAACAGAACGTGTTCTGCATGACGGGGTGAGAATTTTGGAGGCTTATGGGACACACTGGTTCAAAAAAAAAAAAAAAGGTGAGAAAGGGGACAGGGAGAAGGCCTGAGAAACTTTGAGGGGGTTTCCCCGTGGAGGATGAACATTCAAGACGGATGTGTGATTTCAGTCATTCATTCATTCAACAACCGCCTACCTCATACCTACCAGTGCTGAGCGCTGCAGACACGACGCGGGCAAGATCAGTCCGTGCTTCGTAACTACTGGAGGAAACGAACCAAGAAAAAGTCAAAAGACATATAAATAAAATGATCGTAAATTATGATAAGTCCTGTGAGGCAAACTCAAAAGTTGCTGAGAAAGGGAAGAGAACAGGGATCAACTTTATACATGAAAACCCACCCCCACGTCCACCAAATCTTCCGTAAAGTCCGCTACCTATGCTAAGGCCTGTGTGACGGGGCTTTGTGGAAATCAGAGCAAGAGGACGAATTCTAAATCTGGTTTTACAGAATGTGTTCCAGAGACAGGAGACTAGGACGGAGACGCTTCCATGAGCTGAACGCACTAAGAATGAACAGCGGCTCAAATTGTCAGCTGACCTCAAGAACCCAAATTCCATCACCCCCTGTATGTCCCAGGGTTTTGCAGACACAGTTCAAGCACTACGGACTGCCACAGAGCATGAACAGAGAAATCAAATGATAACATGACAACCCAGTTCACAGTCCCTTGCAGGGTCACAGTCCTATGGCAGAGGCCCCCTGTACCTCACCAGACCACACTGGAATCTGGTGGGGCCTGTAACAGAAGCCTGTAGGGGGGACGTTGGAGTACAGCCTTGAAACGCAGGTGAAAAAACAAAATTCAGGGGTCCCTGGCTGGCTCAGTTAGAGGAGCAGGTGACTCTTGATCTCAGGGTCACAAGTTGGTGCCCCATTTTGGGTATAAAGATGACTTAAATAAATAAGCTTTAAAAAAATCAAGCAAGTACATTTGAAGATCTAATTGGCTTTATTAAATGATTCCTGCATCAGGCAGCATCCCATCTTGCAAGTGGAGAGCAACTCCAAGGTGCACAAAATGGAAGGTTTTTATAGGAAGGAGGGAGGGACAAGAAAGTTATGATCAAAAGAAAAGAAAGGATTATTCCAGGGGCGCCTGGGTGGCACGGCGGTTAAGCGTCTGCCTTCGGCTCAGGGCGTGATCCCGGTGTTATGGGATCCAGCCCCACATCAGCCTCCTCTGCTGAAAGCCTGCTTCTTCCTCTCCCACTCCCCCTGCCTGTGTTCCCTCTCTCGCTGGCTGTCTTTATCTCTGTCAAATAAATAAATAAAATCTTAAAAAAAAAAGAAAAGAAAAAGAAAGAAAGGATTATTCCAAGCAAGGTCATTTTCCCTTAGGGAGAAGGGCAAGAGGTCTTATCATGCAGATGACCTCATCTTCTGGGGAATGGAGAGGACCCATGTGACAGATGACCTCTCTCATGGTGTTTATCGGAGAATTCCTGATTGACCAGTTAAGACTGATATTTCTGGGGAAGGTTGAAACAAACGGCAATTAGATTGGATAGTAAGTCCTGGCCTGGACTTGCACAGGCCCAGGTGACATCGTTTTGGGCTTGTGGTTTTCTTTTTAATGCACACAGCAAGGAGAGGTGCTCGTTCTTCTGGGTGAGTTCACAGAGGACTTGATGGTGAGGGGACATTTGAGCTGAGCCTCAAGGGTGGAGAAGGAGCTCCCTAGGCCTCAGGGAAAGTGAATTAATTGGTAAGGCCAGACTGTTCTTACAGAGAGACCCAAAAGTGCAGGGGCTTGAAGGACAGGGAAGCACATCCCCCCATATGAATGGTCCCTGTGGGTGGGCGGCTCTGCTCATGGTAGCAATGCAGGGACCTGGGCCATTCTTGGTAAGTGTCATAAAAGTTCCCTGCAGTTGTAGGGGCCCTCAACACCTTGGCTGCCTGCTCCTTTCCTGCTGGTCAGTCTGTCCTGCGTGCCCTTGTCTCCCCCCCTCCACGTGCCTGTGCCTGTCTTGCTGTTCCAAAAAGACACAGCATGGGGCTACGTCATCTCCTCACTGAAAAGACAGGCCGGGGCGCCTGGGTGGCTCAGTCGGCTAAGCATTTGCCTTCTGCTCAGGTCATGATCTCAGGGTCCTGGGATCAGCTCCCTGCTCAGTGGGAAGTCTGCTTCTTCCTCTGCCTGCCTCCTCCCCCACACCGGCTCATGTGTGTGCTCTGTCTCTCAAATAAATAAACTCTAATCTTTTTGGTAATTTCTAAAAATTATTTTATTTATATATTTGACAGAGAGAGAGAGCACAAGCAGAGGGAGTGGCAGGCAGAGGCAGAGGGAGAAGCAGGCTCCCCGCTGAGCAAAGAGTCCAACGTGGGGCTCGATCCCAGGACCCCCAGACCATGCCCCGAGCTGAAGGCAGATGCCCAACCAACTGAACCACCCATGTGCCCCAAATAAAATCTTAAAAAAAAAAAAAAAAGGCAGATGGACCCACATCCAGGCCCTTCCTAGATTTCATTGATGTTACAACCTCAGGAACCAAGTGGCAGAAATCCTAATGCCCACCAGGGGCAGCACAAAGTTGTTGGCCCCATAGCAGAACAGCCCAGGAACACATCACCAGGGATCAGTTTCTAGCTTCAACCTGCAGTGGCAAGGCCTCTGGACTGGCTCAGCTCCAGGTCCTATTGTGAATGGATGCTACAGCCCCCATCCTCACTGGGATTTCCTAACTTATTTTATTAATTAATTAATTTATTTATTTATTTTTAAGTACTCTCTACACTCAACGTGGGGCTCAAACTCACAACCTGGAGACCAGGAGTGGCCTGCTCCACTGACTGAGCCAGCCAGGCAAGAGGGCTGTCCTAACTTCATCTTTTTTTTTTTTTTAAACTAAGTATATTCTTTTTTATTTTTTATTTTATTTTTTAAAAAGATTTTCTTTATTTATTTGAAAGAGAGAGAGAAAGAGCCAGAACACAAGCAGAGAGAGGGAGAAGCAGGCTCCCCACTGAGCAGGGAGCCCGATGCGGGGCTTGATCCCAGGACCTTGGGGTCATGACTTGAGCAGAAGGCAGACGCTTAACCGACTGAGCCACCCAGGTGGCCTGAGGCGGGCCTAACTTCTGAAACCCATTCTGATTGGACTGGTGTATGTCATGTGACCATGCATACACCAATCATCACAGCCAAGAGAAAGTGATATAAAGATTGGTGAAGCCAGGGAGCACCTGGGTGGCTCAGCTGGTTAAGGGTGGGACTCTCAGGGCTGTGAGATGGGGTCCTGCATCTGGCTCTGCACTCAGTGGGGAATCTGCTTGAGATTCACTCTCTCCTCCCTCTGCCCCTCCCCCAGCTCGAGTGTGTGCACATGCTCTCTGTCTGTCTCTCTCTCAAATAAACAAATAAATAAATAGTTAAAAAAAAAAAAAAGGATTGGCCAAGCTAGATCATATGCTCACTTCGTCCCTGACGCTACGTGGGAGGGGAACAGTGGCTCTCCAAATAAACATCAGGCTGGGGATGGATACTAGGGAGGCAGCCAACCAATGACCGTTATGATGGAAATGCCCCCCACTTGCCACCAGCCTGGAAGGGTCTTCCCCCTTCCCCAAATCAGTTAAGTCTGTTCCTACCTCCCGCCTTTCGCCTGGACCGTCCCTTGGCCAGAAGTGCTCTTTTCTGAGACACAGTTTGAATGCCATCCTTTCTAGCTCGGTTCACAAACATTTGCCGAGTCCCTCCCTCTACAGAGGACCCGTAGACACAAAGAAGAAACAGGTACAATCCCCACCCTCTAGGAACTTATACTTCAGGGAACAATATTAGAAGCTACCATTTGAGGGTCTGTGTGTGCTAAGCACCGTTATGCCCTTTCATACATACATCACCTCATCTGATTTACACATAAAAAATTGTAGTGCTCTCCTTATTAGCCTCTGAGCACACCCCCTTTTCTCAGGCTGAGCTTTAGAAAATCCACCAGACTGTGACTACACCTTCAGCTTCACCTCATGCCGGTCCCTCATTCTTGTTTGCATGTACCCTGCTGACCTTTTTCGAGTCCTTAAACACCATGCTCTTTTCTACCCCAGGACCTTTGCACATGCAGGTTCCTTCATCCAAGATACTCTTTCTCCTATTTTGCCTAATTAAACTATTCATCCTCCAGGGGTGCCTGGCTGGCTCAGTCGGAAGAGAGGGCAACTCTTGATCTCAGCATTCTCAGTTCAAGCCCCATGTTGGTTGTTAGAGATTACTTGATAATAAACTTTAAAAAAAATGTTAGGTTTGGGGTTGCCTGGGTGACTCAGTTGGTTAAGCCTCTGCCTTCCACTCGGGTCATGGTCTTGGGACCGAGCCTGGAGTCAGGCTCCCTGCTCAGCAGGGAGTCTGCTTCACCCTCTTCCTCTGCACTCCCCGCACCCCCCCTCGTGCTTTCTCTCTCAAATAAATAAATATTTAAAAATAAATGAAGAGAAATGTTAATTTAAAAAAATAATTTAAATAAATAAATAAACTATTCATCCTTTAGATCTCACATCAAACATTCCTCTGAGAAGGTCTTCCCTTACCCTCCAGACCAGGCCAGAGCCCCTGCTTGGAAGCTTTCGGAGCCCACGACTGTTCTTCATAGCACTACTCACAAGTATAATTATATACTCATTTGTGTTTAGTGTCTGTTAGCAGCCTCTCCACCAGACGGTAAGTTCCCATGAGGGCAAGACTGGGGTCTGTTCTGCCAACCACATGGTTTTATCTAGCACATCAAAAGCTCAGCAAATATTTGTTGAATGAATAAGCTGGATATCCATGTACCTATCCCCCAATCTGTGATGGAGAGGAGCCGTGTCAATGCCTGTTAACGTTGCCATAACCCAGAATGTGACAAAACAATGCTTAATTTGGAGCCAAATGGTACAGATAATAAGTTCAATGTTTGTTATAAAAGAAAAGTAGTTAATGACGTATCTTTAGATAGGAGATAGTGAGGCCTCAGACAGACCTGGTTTTGGGATTCAGCTTTTGCAAGGGTTTAGGACAACTTCAGGGAGTTTGGGGGAAACAGTCCCAAGACTGCTTTTCTTATGCTGAAGCCACTGGAAAGTGTGCTTTCTCTTTTGGGACTGAGAGCTGTCAAGTCAATGAAAGCCTAGAGCTGTTTTGTAGCCATCTTCCTTGACTGCATGGAAAAAATTGAGGGATGCTGAGAGAGAGGGAACCCTGAAAACTTCTCTTGAGCCTTTAGGATCCACCCATAGGCCAAACTCCTGTACTTCTAGAGATTGTCAGTAATTCTTTTCCCCCCTCACCCCCTTCTTTGCTTTAGTTTGTGGTAGGTTTCAGTCATTTGCAACTGCTTGGAATCTGCTGGTTAACACAATGTTGAAATAAATCTGATCAGATCTTAAGTGGGCAGAAACCCAAGTCAAATCATTAAAGGCTTTAGGATAGAGCCTGGCACAGGATAGGCACTCATCGTTCAGGAAACAATGCTCTTGTAGTTCCCTATACTTCTCCACGAAAGTACCGCAATTTTAATGAGTAATTATTGTCATTAATCGTTCACTGTCTTCCAATTACGTTGTAAGCTTCATTTGTGTCGGGACTGCGACTTGTTGCCTGCATTCCTTACACCCAACAGATGACCTAGCACAGAGGTGATCAGTAAATATCGTTGAATGAATGAATGAAAGAATGAACGCACACACGCTACCTGAGAGCATGGACTTTAGGGTGAGAAAGACTCCAAAAACGCCAAGTGAGACCCAAGGTGCAAGTCCTGCTTCTTGCCGCTTACGTGCTGTCTTTCTGTGGGCGTGCCACCCACATAAGCTCTTCTGAGCTTCAGTTTTCTCGGCTGTAAAACGGGGATGATAGTATTACCTATTTCATGGATTGTATCATACAGTAAATGGGAATGTGTGAGCGAAGTGTTAGTACAGCTATTAAGACAGTTCTTCCCAGCGAGTACTAAATAGACGTCTGAGTAGATCTCTGTTAAGGAGACTCCTCCTCGCTTCCGTTCTCTCAGCCCACTCTCCAACACCCGGCAAAACAAGACCCGTCGTGTCAATTCACACAAGAGGAAACAGGACCACGCCGGGGAAGGACTCGGTCCAGGACCCAGCCGCGAGCGGCAGAGCCTCGGGCCTGCGCGCACTGGGGGCGGGCCGGACCCCACCGGGCGCCCCCTCGCGCTTTCCCCACCGCTCGGCCCTTCCCCGCGACCGGTTCCCCGGCCCTGCGCTACCCCGCGGGTCCCTGCCTGTGCGAGCCTGGGACGGCACTCGCTCTGCCCCCACTCTCTCCGGCACAGGCCCCGCCCCACTCCCCGCCCCTCCCCCGGGGTCGGGCCC
>NC_048219.1:9689176-9784427 GCF_002007445.2 Ailuropoda melanoleuca | reverse complement strand
ACTCTCCCGGCTCGGGCCCCGCCCCCACTCCCCCTTCTCCGCAGCCCGCTTACCCCCCGCCCCCAGCCTTACGCGGACTCTCTTTGTTCCAGAGCCTCCCGCCCGGGTCCCCGGAGCCGCTGACTCAGCGGAGTGGAGCCAGCCCTTGGCGCCCCCGCCCCCACCCCACTCTCCCTGGAGACCCGGAGGCTGGCACCCGGGGAGGTGGGAGGTGCGAGCGCGCCGGCCCAGCCCTTCTTTTGTTCCCTAGGACATTCCTTTGCTCCAGCCCTCCCAACCTGGAGAGTCTGCGGTTACTGTTTCAGGTTATGTTTCGGGAAACTGACACCAAGTAAGCAGCCCTGAAACCTGGCTCCCGCCACGTCCTAGTTGTGGGTCTTCCGTAAGTCCTTCGACCTCCCTGAACCTCTGTTTCCTCACTTGTAAAGTGGGAGCCAAAATGCTGATATGGAAGGGTCCCTGTGAGATTAAATGCGAAAACACTAATATAGAACTGCAGGCACAAAGTGAACGTTAGATACTTGGTTTTGGAAGGTCTCCACTGGTAAAAAGCTAACATTTCTGTGTTGAGTGCGCCCCTCCCTCATCCTACTTCGCAGGGACAATTTGTCATCCCTCTAGGGCCTTTGAACTCTCACTTTCTTAATGGGGACCCTCCCTGATCTCTAGGGTACACCCACACCCGCATGGAGTTATTCTGTCGCACATTTCCCTAGCATACGGTAATTTCCCCTATTCAAACACTTTTTTTTAATGAGTTATAGTTTACTTTTGATGAAATGTACAGACAGAACTTACACATGCAGTTCCACGAGTTCTGAGAAATGAAAACACCCCTATAACCCACATCTCTATCAAGACAGAACATTTCCTGCCCCACAGAAAGTTCTCTTGGAGTTCCTTCTCAGTGAATCCCACACCCCACCCAGGCAACCACTGTACCCACTTCTCTCACCCTTGGTGATTTTTCCTGTTCTAGAACAATAGAAATTAAAGCATACAATATGTTGTGTTTTTTCTTTTAAAGTAGCCTCTGCCCAGCCTGGATCTCCAAAAGCAGGGCTTGAACTCAGGACCCTGAGATGGAAATCTGAGCTGAGATCGAGTAAGAGCCTAGCTAACTGAATCACCCAGGCGCCCCTAGAGTATGTTTTTGGGTTTGTTTGTTTGTTTTGAGTCTGGCTTCTTTCATTCAGCATAATCTTGAGATGCATCCATATCTTTTCTCCTCTCTTCCTTCTCCTCCTGCTGCTGCTTCTCCTTCTTTGAGAGTCATCCATATTGGTGTGTGTATCAGTAATTTTTAAAAGTTGATTGAAACTGTTGAGTGGTATTTCATTATGTAACTATACCATAACTTGCTTATCCATTTTTTTTTCCTGTTGATGGACAGTTGCATTGTTTTCAGTTTGGGGTTGTTATTAACCCCAAATTTGTGTAATATTCTTATACAAATTTTTTTGTGGACCTGAGTTTTTATTTATCTTGGATAAAGGAGTGGAATTGCTGGATCGTAGATTTAATCTCGCAGATTTAGTCTTGTAAGAAACTGCAAAATAGTCCTCTAACGCGGTTGTAGCATTTTACATTCGCGCCATCAGTGCACGAGCAGTTCCGTTGTTCCACACCCTCCTGGGCCTTTGGCATTGCCAGTCTTTTTACTTTACTCATTTAATGGATGTAGTGTATCTTTTTATGGCAATGACTTTTAAAAATAATAAATCAACATTTTTAAAAAAATGATTAATGCAAGTATACTATTCTAAAGGTACAAAAGGCTATTCAGTAAAGAAGAGGCCGAGGTCACTCGATTTTTCTCCCTACAAGGTATCAGCCTTAGGAGTGGCTTTTGTCTCCATTCAAATTGTTCTTTTTGACTATCTTTTTTCCACTAGAATGTACAGGCCTCAGGAGGCGAGGGATCATGTTCACGGCTGTGATCTGAGCTCCTCTCCAATGCTAATAAAGGCCCAATAAATATTGTTGAATGAATGCCAGGCACTGTTCTAGACAAGACATCATAACCTATTAATTATCTATCCCATTTTGACTCAAGAGGGTAGCAGAGTCCCTTTAGGGGAAGCCTGGAATTAAGTGATATCAATAGAATTTTGTTAACTGAATGCATGTTGATGAAGGAGACCCCCGGGGGTTCTTGCAGGCAGTCCATCACTTCTTATGTGTCAGGCACTGTGCAAACCAAAAAATACACGTGTTCTTTTGCTGCCCAGCATTATTTCTCCTTTAAGGTAAGAGGACCTCAGTTTTCCTCAGGGGAATGGTCTTCCTCCACTCAGCCCGCACTTCCATTGGCTCCAGGTGAGCAGGTGACTTGAGCTTCACCAATCGGGGCGTCTCAGCGCCTTGGCAACACTGATTGGTTCAGGGATGTGCCCACGGGGCAATCTGGGCCAATGAAAGCCAGCCCCGGGCTTGTGTTCAAACTGGTGGGTGAGCCGGCTCTCTTCTTTCTCCTGGACTTGGAATTGTGGGGCTGGAGACCTGTGAGAGATGAGATCAAGGGAGTTTTATGAATGAAGTTAGGCAGCAAGGGCTAGGGGTGAGGTCCCGGCAGAGGGACACCCTCGGTCTGAAGAAAAACAAGAAGACCAGTGCGGTGGCTTGAAAGAGGAGGACCCTTCACTGGGTCAGACAGAGGCCAGAGCTTGAGGGGCCATGCGGGCCACAGACAGGGATTGGGATTTCACCTGAGAAGCTATTGGAAGGTTTTGAGCAAAAGAGTCGTAAGATTTGATTCACATTTTTAAAAGATCATTCTGTGGAGATGAAGCTGGAAATGAGCAGGGGCATAGGAAGAAGGGAGGCCAGTTAGCAGGCTGTTGGGGCCATCAAGCTAGAAACCACAGACTTTGGGCTGGGGTTGTAGCTGTGGTGAAAAGTCGAGTGATTTAGCATGGCTTGTTTGGCAGTGGAGTCAGAGCAAAAGAAAGCAGAGCCTATAGGTTGTCTCTGATGACAGTATTTGAACCACTAGATCCAGCTATGCCTGAAGCTTGCAAGATCTTCCTCCTGGACTTTTCAGTTATAGGAGCCAATGAATTTTTTTTTTTATGACTAAAGGTAGTCCGATTTGGGATTCTGTCGTTCAGAAGTAAAATGAGTCATGGCTATGTGTGTTATTTTATTGATCCTCAAAGCAAATCTTTAGGATTGCTGCTATTACCCCAATTTTGCAGTTGAGAAAACTGGAGGTTAGAGAGGGAGAGTGAATTGCCCAGGGCCATATAGAGATTAAGTGATAGAGATGGGATTCGGACAAAGTCACTAACCCCAAAGCCTGGGAAATTAACCCTACTGAACACAGATTATAAACTACACCCACCCAGCCCTGCCTAATATCATCTTTCTGACTGGCAGTCAGTTCCTTTTGCTCTACCCTAAAGGAGAACCCGAGGCCTTTGAGTTCCATGGTGTGGCGTGAGACCTTGTGCTCCAAAGGACCCTCAAGGGATCAGAATCCCACTTACCTTTTTACATGGTACTTCTGCAAAATGAGAGGCATCTTAAAGTTCTCAAGCAAGTTCTTAGTATTGACCCTGAGTTATACATAGACCATCTTCGTGTATGTGAGAGACTCAAAGAGCACATGTATCAGTATTGGGAACTGTGATGTATGATAGGACTGATTCTCTTAAAAGAGGCAGAAACTGAGATCAGGGATGCCTGGGCGGCTCAGTTCGTTAAGTGCCTTCCTTCAGCTCAGGTCATGATCCCAGGGTGCTGGGACTGAGTCCCGCATCAGGCTCTTTTCTCAGTGTGGAGCCTGCTTCTCCCTCTGTCCCTCCCCCCATTCATGCACACTCTGTTTCTCTGACAGATAAATAAATAAAATATTAAAAAAAAAAAGAAACAGATCAAATAAACTGAAGAAAAATCATACTAGAAAACTCAAAATATACCACTATTGATTTCAGGTATGGCTGGATCCAGGAGCTCAAATGACATCTTCCATTCCTCTTGCTTCACAGGTTCTCTGTGTGGGTAAGTATGATGTCCTCCAGCAGTCCAAGTGTTAGCTTAGCAACTTCAGGAGGAAAAAGACAATTTCCTCCAAAAGCTCTGGGAGAAAATATCTCAGGAGGACTCTAATAGACCAGAGAAAATACCCATTCTTTCTCTGATCCGATCACTGAGATTAGACAAATAGGATACGTTGCTGGGCAGGACATGGTCATGCCCACCCCCTATCATCAGGAATAGGTAGGCTAGAATCAGTATCAGTCAAACCACATAGAATGGTTCCTTATAAAAACAAGGAGGAGGGCGCCTGAGGGGCTCAGTTGGTTAAGCGACTGCCTTTGGCTCAGGTCATGATCCCGGGGTCCTGGGATCGAGCCCCACATCAGCTGCCTGCTCAGTGGGAGCCTGCTTCTCCCTCTCCTGCTCCCCTGCTTGTGCGCTCTCTCCCTCTCTCTCTCTGTCAAATAAATAAAATCTTAAAAAAACAAAGAGGGTAGGAGATATATAAATATATTACATATATGTAAATATATAAAATTGTATTTTTTATTTTTTGTATGTGCACAGAATCTCTGGTAACATAGTTCTTCTGAAGCAAAACAAAAATGGCTCGGGACAAAGTACATACTTTTGTACCAACTGAGTTTTTCATTTACCCATGTACACATATTAGCCATTACAATTTATTTTCCTTTTTCTTTTTTTTTTAAGATTTCATTTATTTAATTTATTTGAGAGAGAGAGCATGAGCACACGGGAGAGGGGAGAGGCAGAGGGAGAAACAGTCTCCCCACTGAGCAGGGAGCCCAATGCCAGGCTTAATCCCATGATCCCAGGATCATGACCCAGGCCGAGGGCAGACGCTTAACCGACTGAGCCACCCAGGCGCCCCGCTTGTATCATTTCTATGTGCACTTCCCCTGGTTTCCATGCTGGTGATTCAGCTTCCAGTGCCGCCCACGGCTAGGAGGAGAGAGCCGGCTGCAGACTGTGCAGACGGCACTCGGCTACTGGGGCACTTTGCCCTCAGGAGAGCTGGAAGTGCCCAGGAGTTTAAGTTCCTGCCCTGGCCCCATTCCCACCCCCACCGTGGCGTGCTTTAGCCAGTGACTGATCAGAATGGAAAGGAAAGCCCGGCTTCATTGCTTCAGGGCAAGATGACACAGGGGTTGTACTTGGACCCCAGCATTCCCAGTTCCCACGGGGATCAGGCAGAGGCTACCCCCCTCTGGGATTTTGTCTGAAACCACATCTTTGCTTGCTCTCTTCCCCATCCCTGTCCTGCTTCCCACAATCCCTTACCAGCTTCTCCTGGGGGGCATTACTCAATATATCACCTGTACAAGAATCTTCATCTTGGGCTCTGCTTCTGGAAAAAACAACCTATTCGTTTGCTTTTATTAAAATGACATTTATTTATTTATTTATTTGGTCTATTATTTAGTTAAATAAGTAATACAGACATTTACTATCCCTGTCAAATTCAAATAAAATGGAGCCCACAGCAGTGTTTAATTTCCAAATCCCAAGTCCATGGCTCCCTGAGAAGGCGAATTAGGCTATTGGTTCTAGGCGCGTCCTTTCAGACCTTCGACTGTGTGTTTTCACTCAGACTTTTGTGTTTTGTCTGCTTGTTTTCTCATAACTGGGATAGTTCTGCGTGTTTCATTTGGCAACGTGCCTTTTTTCTTGAAGAATCTGTCTTGAATGTTTTTCCGTGTCAGCACATCTAGTCCAGCCTACAGGGTGACCTCCCTAAACTGCCTGTGACGTGAAGCTGCTCCCTGCTTAGAGCCCTTGAAGTAATGTTTCCCACAGCCCTTGGAATAAAACCCAAGCCCCTGACTTGGCCCTGCCCACCACTGCCGCCTTGTCTCCCCTGCCTGCCCACTATTGCTCCACGCCGGACTCCCCTGGTTGACTTGAACATGCCATATACTCTACTGCCTCAGGGCCTTTGCACAGCCCACTTCTTCTTTCTCGAATATTCTTCTCCCTTCCTCTTGGCCCAGCTAACTCCTACTTACCCTAACTGCCTACTTAGCTTTGAGGTCCCAGCAGAAAAGCCTTCCCCGAGGCCCCAGACTGGGTGACATCTCCCACCATAGGTCTTTATAGTGCACTGTATTTTGCCTTTGGAGCCCTTATAAATAATTAATTCCTCTTATCATTAATGCGCATGGGTCATTATGCTGCTAATGAGTGAATGAATTATCCCTATGACTCTGTTTCATGGTTTTCTCCCTGACTGGAGTACACGCCCCACAAGGGAAGACTCCCTTCTGTCTTGTTTGCCCGCATCACTAGTGACTGGCACAGCTCCAAGCAAGAACGAGAGGCTCAGCGGTTGTTGAGTGAGTGGAAGGAAGAAGTGAAAGGCCATTAAGGAGCTTCTCTCAGTTTCCCTCTCTCTGGGGCAGCCCTGTCTCTTGTCTCTGCTGTGCTCTGGGGCCTCCTTGCTTCCCCTCTCTGCGGCCAAAGGCTACCACCCATGGTTACTTGCTGTTCTTCCTCACGTTGGCCTCGCCAAAGGGCCTCTCTCCTCCCTCGGCCAGTACAGTCCCGACTCTACACCAGGGCCTTTCCACCCTGGAGTCCACCACCAGCCAACCGTGGCCTTTGGGTACCTTTGCTCAAGTTCTTGGGAAAGAGTCTTCTTTGGCTCAACACAACCACAAGACTGGTTTCCCTCAGGCCAGGGATCCATCCTGGCCATTCCTCGCTGGCCAGGTCAGCCTTAGGAGGGACTGCGGGAGCCGGGCCAGCTTAAGTCAGAAAGGGAAGTTGAATGTGGCAGGAAACTTGACTGGCATTTTTGCCACAAATGTAAAAGGGAACCAAAAATACAAAGGACTTTATTGTTTTGTTTAGTTTCCGGTTTAAGAAAATCTAGATGGCCGCTACCACTGTCTAGATACATTTTAGTTTGCTTCGTCACATTCATAGAGCCATTTGGGGCCATCTGTCCAGCTCTGATGGTCTGGGAACTGACCCCTACCATGGACAAATGTGTGTACGCACATATATCCTCCATCCCAGAGGCCAGAGCTGATGGGTCCTGGGCTGAAAACCTGCCTTAAACTAGGTCAGTCAGAGTCCTTGGGCTGAGAATTTGGAATTTATCACAGAGCTCCAGCAATTTACCGCCAGATGCTGAGGAAAGCAAGAAGGAGGAGGAGGAGAGGAAGGAGGAGAAGGCAGACAACAGAGAGAAAAGAGAGACCAGACTTTCATTCACTCAGTAAATATTCACTGAACGGGGCACCTGGCTGGCTCAGTCAGAAGAGAGTGCGACTCTTGATCTCAGGGTCATGAGTTCGAGCCCCATGTTGGGCATAGAGATTACTTTAAATTAATTTAGGGGCGCCTGGGTGGCTCAGTTGTTAAAGTGTCTGCCTACGGCTCAGGGTGTGATCCTGGCGTTCTGGGATCGAGCCCCACATCAGGCTCCTCCGCCGGAAGCCTGCTTCTCCCTCTCCCACTCCCTCTGCTTGTGTTCCCTCTCTCGCTGGCTATCTCTCTCTCTGTCAAATAAATAAATAAAATCTTTAAAAATAAAATAAATTAATTTAAATAAATAAATAAGCAACAGCAGTATGTCAGGCACTATTCCGTGCGCTCAGGATACATCTATGAAACACAAAAGCAAAAATCCCTGCTCTCTTAGAGGGTACATTTTGGTAGGGAAGAGACCATGAGGACATAAGTAAGAAAAATAATGAGTGGTGGTAGGAGCTAAGGAGGAAAAAGAACAAAAGCTAGGAAGTGGGGGAGGAAGTGTAGGGGCAGGAGAGGGCAGGGACCGAAATGGTAAAGATCTGAAGGAAGATGGGGCGCCTGGGTGGCTCAGTTGGTTAAGCACTCTTGATCTCAGCTCAGGTCTTGACCTCAGGGTCAAGAGTTCAAGCCCCATGTTGCGCACTATGCTGGGCGTGGAGCCTACTTAAAAAAAAAAAAAGATCTGAAGGAAGAGGAGGCTGTCATGTGGCCCCTAGGGAAAGAGGAATCTAGGGAGAGGGAGTGGTAAGAGCCGAGGCCCTGAGGAGGAGCGTGCCGGCTGAGCTCTGTGGCAGCAGCAACATGGGGAAGGGGACAGGAGTGGGAGACGCAGGCAGAGAAGCCGCAGGGGCTGGGTCTGCAGGGCCTTGGGAATGAGAAAAGCCACTGGGGAGTTTAGAGCAGGAGTGGCACGGTCTGAATGGCCAGGGGTAGCATCTGGGGTCCCCTTAGGAGGCCACGGCAAGGTTCCAGGCCTGAGGCGCCCGTGGCTTGGACCTAAGGGCTAGCAGTGGAGTTGGTGGGAAGGGTCAGCTTCTGGACGTATTTTGAGGGCAAAGCCAACAGAACTTGCCACAGATTGCAGAGAGGTGTCGGAAACAACAGCTAAGGCTGTCTCCCGTGGGGGGACTGGCAGAGCCCCCAGAAAGGTCCCCGGGTGACGGCCAGCGGGCCGCTGCAGACAGACGGGTGGCTTTGCTGGTTTCTGGATCCAGGGCCTCCTGGCCACAGATCTGGGCCTGGGAGCCCATAACCTGCATTCAGATCATTCTTAACAACCTGCGCTCCCGCCCTTTCTGTGTAAGCTAATTTGAGCGGGTTTCCATCCGGAGCAACTGAAAGACCATCCCCTCCTGATGTGCCCCTGCATTTCTCATTTCAGGGACCTGAAACCTTGTAATTCTTCATATATGTGTCCGTCTCTACCACCGGCCCCTGAATTCCCCAGGGTCAGGGACGTCGTTGTCCACATCCCCATCCTCAGGAGCCGGCGCAGGGCCTGGCTTAGAGAAATCGGATGATTGCTGCCCATTCGCCGGACTCCAAAATAGAAGGGATCCCACGTGAAGAGCGCTTCCTTCCGACCACAACCAAAGCAACTGTACTTTTTCTCTTTAATATACCAGGCTTCCAAGTAGCTTCCCTCTGAGACCAGGTTTTCTGGTTTAAAAAAGTGAGAAGAGGGGCGCCTGGGTGGCACAGCATTTGGGCATCTGTCTTTGGCTCAGGGCATGATCCCGGCGTTCTGGGGTCGAGCCCCGCATCAGGCTCTTCTGCTGTGAGCCTGCTTCTTCCTCTCCCACTCCCCCTGCTTGGTTCCCTCTCTCGCTGGCTGTCTCTCTCTCTGTCAAATAAATAAATAAAATCTTTAAAAATAAATAAAAATTAAAAAGTGAAAAGAGTTTGAAAAAAATCACTGTCTCCTCCCAGGGGAGCGTGGCAGACTGTACACACTTGGTCTGTGTTCCTTCTGAGGAAAAGAAGAAAGCCGATTGAGCTGAGTCTACACCAGCGAGGGCACCGCGGAGAAGCAGACCGCACAGCTTGGGGACAGTAGAGCCGGGCAGCTCTGGTCTCCGCAAGAGGGGGGCCGGGCACAGGAGACTTGCTGAAATGCTGTGTTGGGTGAGTAGACCTCAGCTCCCTCTCCTATTTTTCATACCAGCGACACACCATCTTCAATCTCTGCTTCCCAAAGTTGAATTTTGCTTCGAATTTTTGAACGTTTTTTGTACCAGTTAACTATTTTCGTGTCCTCTTTGAAATTGTTGGTCAAAAAGAGGTCAAATGAATAAAACCTTTTATAAGGACAATAGTAACCTTCAACAAATCTGAGCAGTAAGAATTATTCACATAAAGTCTTTATTTGAGCCATAAAATTAACGTCTTGGAAGCCCATGTACTTTTATATGAAATATCAGAAGTGATATTCTGACCCAAAATAGAAGGGATCGTAGTGGCTTGGATTACTTAGATTCATTGTATTCTTTTTTCTTTATTTTATTTTATTTTATTTTATTTTATTTTATTTTATTTTATTTATTTTTATATATTTTTTCCAAATAGGCTCTGTCCCCAAAATGGGGCTTGAACTCACAACTCTGAGCTCAAAAGTCACATGCTCCACTGACTGAGTCAGCCAGGTGCCCCAGACTCATCATTTTCAATAACTTCATTTTTAAAAAAGATTTTATTTATTTATTTGAGAGAGAGAAAGAGACAGCAAGAGAGAGCACAAGCAGGGGGAGAGGGAGAAGCAGGCTCCCCGCTGAGCAGGGGAGCCCAACATGGGACTCGATCCCAGGACGCTGGGATCATGACCTGAGCCAAAGGCAGAGACTAAGCCACCCAGGCGCCCCTTCAATAACTTCATTTAACATGGGATTCAGATCTATAGGCAAACTTCTACATGCTTACACAGAAAAGCTTTTCTCAGAGTCTAAGACAAATATCAACCTGACTTATGTTTCTCAGAGGAAATTTTTTTTAAGTTTTATATACTTAGGTAATCTCTACCCCCAATGTGGGGCTCGAACTCACAACCCTGAGATCAAGAGTCGCATGCGTCGTGGCCTGAGCCAGCCAGGCGCCCCTCCCAGAGGGAATCTTGATACCTCTATACCATCCGTAATTGTCTATAGCGTCTATACCGTCAGTACCCGGACTTACACAGTGCTTCTAAACTGTCTCATGTGTTTCAAAGTATTTGTTACCACTTTGAATGTCTCATCCTAGCAGATTGTCTTGGAACTTTGGACGTTCTTCTAGACAGTTCTCTTTCAGGATTCTAATCAATACCACATAAATACAACAGTTAGTAAGATCTATAGGGTCGTCCGTCTATGGTGAAAGCTTTATTGTCAATGCGCCCACTAACGGCTTGGTGTGAGTCTAAAGTAACACCGTTCTCATTTCCAGAGCTTCCAAATGTGATGTTTCCTTTGGTCCAAGACGCAGTGTTGACTAGTTCCGTGCAAGCCAGTAAAGCCACTGCTTTGGCAATGGCACAAAGGCATCTTGGTTTTAGCTACTAGTTGTGTGGAGTTGAAACTACCTTCTTGAGCTGGACCTGATACTATGAAAACCAATCTCATAAAAGGAACTTTGTTCTGTATTCTGCATGTGGAGATGTTTTTTGAAAAAAACTCAAACCTTTCTTCTGTGTCAAATGATGTCTTATGCACATAGAACACAGCTCTTGGAATTAAAATTATGATAACATCCAGGAAGATTAGAACAGAAGAGCTGTAAATCCAGGTACAGGAATGTCACAGAAAGTAGAGCAAAAGGACAGAGATGGAAAATAACAGAGAAATTATCAGAAACTTAGAGGGCCAGTCTAGGATGTCTACTATCTCAGTTTCAGGAGTTCCAGAAAGAACAGAGGAAACAGAGGGGAGGAAATCCTCCAAGAAAACAATTCAAGAACTCCAAAGAACATTGGTTACCATAGTGAGGCCCACTAAGTTCCCAGAAAAGTAGATGAAAATTGGTCTATGCCAAGTTACATTGGCAGGAAATTTCAGAACAATAGGGACAAAGAGAAGATGTTACAAGATTCCAGAGAGAAAAACAAGTTTTCCAAAGGCATGCACACATAGAGAGTCTGGTTATGGTGTTAAAAACTTGCTAAACAAAGGACATTGATTCGTTACGATGCAAAAACCAATATGTGCAAGGGTGTGCTTTTTTTAAAAAAAACATTTTATTTGTATATTTGACAGAGAGAGAGAGCACAAGCAGAGGGAGCCACAGGCAGAGGGAGTGGGAGAAGCAGACTGTCCACTGAGCAGGGAGCCCGATGCAGGGCTTGATCCCAGGACCCCGGAATCATGACCTGAGCCAAAGGCAGATGCTTAACTGACTGAGCCACCCAGGAGCCCCAAGGGTGTAGTGAATGAAGTGTGGGTAAACTCTGTCATTTGGTCTGTCCGGAAGTACACGTCACTCCTCTGGGAATATGGTTCTGTCCCTCCTTCCTCTGAATATACCACGTGTTTTGAGTGGGTGCTCCCCAGTCTTAGAGGCCCCTTCCTCCGTGGCC
Source organism: Ailuropoda melanoleuca (assembly GCF_002007445.2). Lineage (NCBI taxonomy): Eukaryota > Metazoa > Chordata > Mammalia > Carnivora > Ursidae > Ailuropoda > Ailuropoda melanoleuca. Next base: position 9,772,624 of record NC_048219.1, on the reverse strand, counting down.
ATGTTATCTCAGAACCACCTCCAAAATTATGAGAACCCAGAGCTCAAAAGTCATTACTGATTTCCTGCGTGGTGGTAAAGATGGAAGCTTCCATAGGTGCTGGCCACCATGAGCCCTGGTGAAGTTTGAGAGACTAGAGGCCCGGCAGAGAGAGGCAGAGGTGAGATTTGGCCGTGTCACAGCCTTTGGGGCTAGCCGTCCCTGAAACTAGGCAAGCTAGCCCCTTACGCTTTCTGTGGCGGTGTGAGGTCTTCCGAAACAAAACAGAACAAAACACATTTGTCCGACCTGAGTTCCCATCACTTGAAACAAAGTCTCGTGCCTCGTACAGAAACGTAAAGGGCAGCTCTACTTACTTGTGTCATGATTAATCATTAGAACTGACATGTGTTCGGACTTAGGAGACGCCAGGCACTGTGCACATGTTTTCAGGGTATTATCTTGTCGAATCCTCCCAAGAGACCCACGAGGTAGGTCCTTCTATCATCTCTGTAATACAGAGAAAGAAACTGAGGACACAGCAGGTGGGTTACTTCTTCACACTCTGAGATTAAAGCTCAGGCACTTAAGAGACCATCAGTGACCCTCCTCTCAATGGGACACCCCCACCTGTCCACGCGCCACTGCTGGCTCTGCTCCCTGCTCCTGCTTTGTCTTCGGCCAGAACGCCCTTCCTCCCAGCTCCCCCCAGCCAAATCCTACTCACCCTTCAAGACCCACTCAAAAGTGTCCTGCCCTGGGGCGCCTGGCTGGCTCAGTCGTGCAGCACATGACTCTTGATCTCAGGGTCATGAGTTCAAGTCCCACGTTGGGCACGGATCTTACTTAAAAAAAATAATATTAATAATAAGTGTCCTGCCCTGCTCCCTCCTGAACTCCTTATCCTCAAACACAGATTACGTCCTCGGCTCTTCTCTCTCCTCACCCCAGAGGCAAAATATTATGAAATTAAGGTCAAAAGCTCGGTTTAGATGGAATTAAATCCTAGCTCTACCACTGACTCATTGAACATACCTGGGTCTTGACACATCCGGGCTTCAGTTTCTTCATCTGTAGAATGGGACAAACTAGGACTGCCTTGTGAGTTTCTTGCGAGGATTAACTGAGAATACATGCCTGTAAGTTCTTAGTGCCTGCTTTGTAGTGAGCATTCAGTAGATGTTAGCTAGTGTGAACACTAGCATATGACCCTATCCTCGAGCCACCCCCTTCCTCTTTCTAAGCCCTAGATTCTTTATCCGTAAGGGGGACAGAACGGCAGGACTGGCATGAGATTGAGATCAGCTACTGCTCATGAGCACCTGACAGTATCATCAGCAAACTGTGAGCAGGAGCTGCGGCAGCTGCCAGAAATGATGGCTCCATCTATTTCAAGACTTTCCACAGTGGACTTTTCTGTGGCTCCCCTCCAGCATTGGTATCTCCAGGGCAGATACTCTCTGGGGTGATCCAAGTGGCTACTCACCGAAGACCTCCCCCTGCCTTTCAACTGCTGATTGGCTTCCCAGTTAGAAACTCAACATTTCAGTCTGGTTAGGTTCTTTTAAAAATAGTTCCGGACTGCATATGAAACACACAAATCCAATCTCCTTATTAAAAATGTATGCATTATCGCTAAGGCTAAAATCTGCTTTGAGCATCTCGCCGATCAGTTCGAGGGCTTATTTTTGTTGAAACTGCTCAGTACTGAGATACTTTCAAGCTGAAGACTGATGTCTTTCTTCAAAAAATCCTCACCCCTTGTTTTTGTTTTTAAAGATTTTATTTATTTGACAGAGAGAGAGAGACAGCCAGCGAGAGAGGGAACATAAGCATGGGGAGTGGGAGAGGAAGAAGCAGGTTTCCCAGTGGAGCAGGGAGCCTGATGCGGGGCTCAATCCCAGGACCCTGGGATCACACCCCGAGCTGAAGGCAGACGCTTAACGACTGAGCCACCCAAGCGCCCCATCACCCCTTGTTTCTTCAAGCGCTGCCTCTTTGCCATTTGTCCCATTCTGCTCTCCTGGAATGCTGGATAGAGGCTCTCAATCTGATCTCCAAATGTCTTAAAATTTCTCTTTTTTCCCTCCTTTCTTTTCTTTTGGGTCAGTTTCTTAGTAGTATCTTCATTTTTTTCTCCCTGACATTTGGTTGTGTTATAATAGGCAATAAAGCATGCTATAGACCCCAGCGAGAGTTCATCTAACACTTTGCCACCATTTTGAAAAGCACATGATATTAATATTAAAATGTAGCAATATAAAATAAAACCTTTTTCAAAAACAAACTTTAAAAGTAAAATGTAATTGTATTTCGTTTAAAAGTCTTGTCCATTTTGAAAAGATGGATATTGAATATAAAAATTTTAAATATGGAGGGACGTGTGGGTAGCACAGTCAGTTAAGTGTCAGATTCTTGATTTCAACTCAGGTCACGATATCAGGGTCGTGAAATCAAACCCAGTGTCAGGCTCTGTGCTCAGCATGGAGTCTGCTTGAGATTCTCTCTCTCCCTCTCCCTCTCCCCTTCCCCTCTCCCACACTCTCATGGGTGCGTGCACTCTCTCTCTTTCTAAAATAATTTTTTTTAATTGAAGTATGGAAAAATATTTCTCACCAAAAAATTTCAAGAACTATTGGCTAACATTTGTCTTTTAAGTGCCTTGAGTAACATATTTGGAGGTGGAACCATTTTTTTCAAAGGTGGGTAATAACAGTGTGTGAATGTCGATTGGATTTAGCCCAAAGCGAAGTAAAGGTGAAATGTGCCATTTAGAAATGGCCTGGTCACCCCTTGGTCTCTGATACTTTGCTCCACATCCGCCCCACGCGTGGCACAAGCACGCAACCCTCTTTACCTCACTTGGGAATCCAGCGCCATAATGATTACAAAATGGCCGCTCGAGTACACTCAGGGCCTGGAGGCTGGAGGGCTCTGAAAGTTAGCCAGTTACCACCTGCTTCCAGCGGGAACAAAGATCCCTGGGCAGCTGAATTACTTTCCAAGACCTCCTTCACCTGTGACCTTCACCATGTGAAGTCTTTTTATTGCTATTCCTGTTTACGCATGACGACTGCAATTTGTGTCTAGAGATTTTTTCCCCAGATATGCTTGCTTCTTTCTGCTTCCTGATGACAGAGGACATTGGCAGTACATGGGGCCACAACTATCTTTTGCCCCTTTTATTGTACTTGGGTCTGTTCCCCGTCGAGGTATTTGGGGGCAGTAAGAAAAACTGGGAAGTCAATCACAACACACACATTTCTCAAACTGAGTCACTTCTGATACCACAAGATCTAATTTAGCTTGCCCCTGGAGAAAATTCAAGCAACTTTGGTGCTTATTCAAACATTCAGATCATGGTGTCAATTTCTAGCATAAATCACAGCTCTCAACTCACATGTACTTTCAAAAGAAAAATAAAACCAAGACATTTAAAAATAATGTTTTCCTAAATGTCACTTGATGGATTTTTATGGCAGATCTGAGTATCCAAAACTCAAGCTTGAGTTATTTTTGAAACAGATAAACTGAAATGTGTTCACCCATGAAATAAATTCAGTACACGTAGCCAACTTGTTTACAAGTTTCTTATTTAAAGGCCATAGGGAATTTGTATTCTGCAATATCCAATCTGCAGATCAGGTTATTTTTACTCAGAATTGCATTCTATAGATAACAGAACATCACAGACTGCGTCTTAGGGTAAGAGATGCGGGTTTTTGACAGGAGTCCACCCAAAAACTCTTGTCAAGATATTTTCCCAAATTAGTAGTATATAATGTTTTATTACTTTCCCAGAAAAACAGGGAAACACTATAAACACATTACTCTTACGGATAAAAAGAGAGAACAACCAAGTGCTCTGTTATTCTGGACTGTAAACATTGTTCATTCACAGGAGATAACTAAGTAAACCACATTAGACTCTTTTAAAAGCTTAATCTTCTTAAAAAAATGTTCTTCAGTTTTTTCATTTTAATTCCAGCATAGTTAACGTACGGTGTTAAATTAGTTTCAGGTGTGCAGTATAGTGATTTGCCAATTCTATACCTTGCTCAGCATTCACCATGCTAAGTGTGCTCTTTAAAAGCTAAATCTTAATATTGAACTCTTTTGCCCATCTTTTGGTATCCAGATTTAAAATCCATGGAAACGAATAGGAAATGTGCCAAATAGGAACACGATCGGAAAGAATTTATATCTGCTAGGGTCTGAGGCCAAGTGTCTTCTGAATGACAGGAAAGGGAAGTTCTGCTCATTTTACTAATTACTCATTTTTCGTCTTAAACTAACTGCTGCTTTCTACCTTCTTCGTGGCACTTTCGTTTGCTTGCTTTTTTGTAGGAAATGATATGAATAAGGCCAGATCTTACTGGTTTCTTATCAGGAGACTGTTTCTCACATCTTTTTTTTTTTTTTTCCTTCTGTTAATATTGAGGACTGCAGGACAGGTTTCCTTTGGGCTTCCTAAGCCTTTGGTCTCTTGGCAACAGTCTCCGGTCAGATCACAGGTGCCAGTGGGTTGGGGAGGACTGGATTTGGCCCAGGACTCAGGGCACTGGCTCTAGGAACCCAGGAAGTAGGAAGGCATTGCTTCATGGTCTTTCAAAGGCATGCTCAGGTTGATTACTATCTCTGTCAGATAAACTTGGTCCAACAGCTGGCTCTGCGGGGTGAGATTTTTCAGCTGAGTCACACTGCCTGGGTTGAGCACCCCATGCACCGTGAAAGTCTTGACTGAACACTGACTTCTGGTTCCCTTAGTGTGTGGTCTTGGAGCAGTGACCTGATGGGAAAGATGGGAGCTGGTGTTGTAATGATGACCCACAACAGAGTAGTACCCTTGCCTAAACCCAGGCCCTCCTGGTCTCTGTGATAACAGCTGCCTGGCCACCTCCCTGCTGGGGGGAGGGATGAGGGCCACCTCTGGGGTGGGATGAGAATAGGGTTTTGGCCTGGCCCTCCGAGGCTGCTCACCCAGCTCTTCCTCATGTCCACTTGTTAATTTGTATGCTTTTGAAAGTCAGTTGTAATCCTAATCATGCCCCTGTCCCCACTTTTTTTCATTTCCTTTTTTTTTTTTTAAGATTTTATTTATTTATTTGAAAGCAAGAGAGCAGGGGGAGGAGCAGAGGGAGAGGGAGAAGCAAACTCCACGCTGAGCGCAGAGCCCTATGCGGGGCTGAATTCCATGACCCCAAGATCATGACCTGAGCTGAAATTAAGAGTGGGACGCTCAACCGACTGAGCCATCCAGGCGCCCCCTCAATTCTTAACAGAGTTAAATTTCCATAGAATGAAATCCTCAGGTCTTAAGTAAGCAGTCAGATGGGCTCTGACGAAGGCATATACCTGGTAACCTACACACTTCTCAAGATAAAGAATATTTACATCACCCTTCAAAGATCCCTCAGCTCTCTTCCATTCATCTCCCCCACCTCCATCCCAGGCACCCGGTGCATTCCTGATAATAAAACCCAGGAGGAGTTTGGGGTTCTGATTTTTGCAAATTGTGTTAGAGCATAAGCAACTGTTCGTGGTAATGTATAAAAGGACGTCAGATCGACTCATTGTCAAGTATTTCACAAATATCACCTCATTTATGTCTCACAACAACCCCGTCAGGTATCAATAGCCCAATTTTACAGGTGAGGCAACTGAGGCCCAGGTCAGTGAGGCTGCTTAATTAGTAACATTGGTCCCAAGTGGTGGGATCGCTGTTGGGAAGCCAGGCTATGAGACTCCCAAGTTTCTGTCCCATTCTGCTCACATTGCCTCCACGTAAAGCCTTACAAGTAACATTTTTTTTTAAATAACAGGGCCCTGCTGAGGTGGGATGGAGGCAGCACTTGACCTAGAAGGTGCCAGAACCCTGGGTCTGCAGGCCCTGGGGAGGGTATGCTGGAGTCGGCTCCCCTGAGAGCAGACCGTTCGAGCAAGCTGATACGGAGTTGGAAGCCAGCATGAAATCAGCCACAGTGAGAGAGTTCACACCAAGGAAATCAGCAAACACTGCAGACCCGAGCTGTCTTTTCACTCCGGGCCGGCTGGTGGACCCACTGAATGGCACACTGCTGGGGATACCTGTCATGCTGACTGCCCTTGCCCATGCAGAGTTGTCCACTGTCAGATCAGCCCTCCTAAACAGCTGAGTGGAAAAGGCCCAGGAGACCAGCATCGGAGCCCAGATTGGCAGTCCACTAGGTGAGTGACCTTGAACTCATTGCTCACCCTTGAGTTTCAGGTTGATCCTCTGAAAATAAGGGGAGGAGCGAGTCAAGGCATATGGAGTTAGGGTCCTGACAGCACATCTACCTGCGACTTTCTGAATCTTCCAGGCCATAGGGCCCAGGCAGAGACCGGCAGGACCAGGCAGGTTTTAATGGTCGCTTAGCTATTAATAATGTAGAAGGCTGCCTGGTGAGACAGGCCTTAATTTTTGGTTTGGCAAGAGAAGCAGCTATTTTAAAATGACTGCTTGCTTCTCACCCTGGAAGGACACAGAAAGTCACCTAGGGGCTGAGTTGTCTAGGCAAGGATTCCTGGAGTGAACCCTATTAGGTATGTAATGTAAGGCTGGTTTGCTCCCTATCTCTTTGTCTGTCTGTCTGTCTGCTTGTCTGCCTGCCTATCTCTGTGTACGTGTTGGGGGGGCACACTTTGTAGCCTGACAGGGGCTCCTTCTCCAACTGGAGTCTTGGTGGAGACAGAAGGAAGGAAGGAAATTTGCATTGTGGGAAGGGCCAGCTTGAGACCCTGAGACCCCTTCCCTTTGGGGGTCAGTGTTTTTAGGCCATTTCTGAAGGACTAACACGTCTTCTCTCTTTCTATTCTCTTTCTGGAATGCCTCATCGTTAGACTCTGTTCTTCCGAACTCACTTCTTTTTATCCCCCTCAGATTTGAAGTTAATTTTTAAAAAAGATTTTATTTATTTATTTGACAGAGAGCAGGAGAGCACAAGTCCGGGGAGTGGCTGAGGGAGAAGCAGGCTCCCCGCTGAGCAGGGAGTCTGATGCGGGTCTCCAGCCCAGGACCCTGGATCAATACCTGAGCCGAAGGCAGACACTTAACCAACGGAGTCACCCAGGTGCCCCAGATCTGAAGTTAATTTAGAAAAATTAGAGGGGCGCCTGGTGGCTCTGTCAGTTAAGCGTCTGCCTTTGGCTCAGGTCATGATCCCAGCGTCCTGGGATGGAGCCCCGCGTTGGGCTCCCTGCTCAGTGCGGACCCTGCTTCTCCCTCTCTCTCTGCCTGCTACTCCCCTTGCTTGTGCTTTTTCTCTCTCTCTGTCAAATAAATAAATAAAATCTTTAAAAAAAAAAAAAAGAAAAGAAATAATTAGAAAATGCATGTAAATGAAATTAAGGCCGGCCTGGGGAAAGGGGCTGGCCACCCCCGGATCCCATAAGTGCAGATACTGCCTGGAACTTTCTCCTCCATTCAGGCTGCCTTTCGTTTACTTCAAATACGTACAAAGAAGAGATCTCAGTCTATATGTGTGTTTGCAGCCTCTGTTCTCACCGGATGTATTCATCACAGAAATGTACAAGTGTGGCTCTGTCGTCCAATGGTTACCATTTATTCTTCTGTAGCTATTTCCATCTCATTATTAATTTAACCAAACCCCTGAAGCGAACAATGAGATTGTTCCCTCTAATTTTTGCCACTAATGTATTTTTTGTACTTGTTTAAGAACAACCGTATTATTGTCCTTGTTTCATGGACTTAAAACTTTTCTGTAAACTTTTTTTTTTAAGATTTTATTTATTTATTCGACAGAGATAGAGACAGCCAGCGAGAGAGGGAACACAAGCAGGGGGAGTGGGAGAGGAAGAAGCAGGCTCATAGCGGAGGAGCCTGATGTGGGGCTCGATCCCACAATGCCGGGATCACGCCCTGAGCCGAAGGCAGACGCTTAACTGCTGTACCACCCAGGCGCCCCTGTAAACTTTTTTTAACCTCTTCTCTCTTCCTCCTGCTTCCAACCACCCCCGCCCAACAGTAATCATTTTGAAACTTCTGAACATCTTTCCTCACGCTCACCCAGTTATCATATACACACACACTTTGTCCTGGTTTTTTGTCCACAATAGGATCGGGTTATGTGCATTTCCATGCAAAGTCTTTTTCTCACCTGACAACTGGACGTGGAGGATCTTACCAGTCAATGAATACAATTACCTCATTTTTTCTTTTCATAGCTGCGAGATATTCTGTAGTGGTGATGGGCCACCCCTGACTTGACCAGTCTCCTACCCATGGACATCCAGGTTGTCTGCAGATTGTGTTTTGTTTTTATGACTCTCCAAACAATACTGTGATTAACATTCTTATGCATCTGTCCTTTTACTATGCCTTTGATTCCATCGAATACTTTTCCAAATGGACAAGTTTAAATTGTAAATTTAAATTTGAAATTCACATTCTCACAGCCTTGCTAAAAGCCACGGTTACCACTGTCTTTAATTTTCACCAGGTGAGAGACAAATTAGGGTATTTTATGGTTATTTAGATTTTCGTTTATTTGAGTACTAAGGAGGATGAACATCTTTTCATATACTTATTGACCATTTGGAGTCCCTCTCTTGTAAATTGTTTACATTCTCTGCCAGCTTGTTTTAGAGAGTTTGCCTTTTTCTTATCAACGTATAAGAGCTCTTTATGTAATCAAACTGTGGGAGTTCTTTTATCTGTCCTCTGTGTTATAGGTAGTTTTATTGGTTAGACATTTGTCCTTTGGCTTTGCTTTTGCTTTCTTTTAAAATTTTTACGGGACAAATACATCTAATCTTTTATTTAACGGTTCTTTATTTCCTTTTTTAAATTTTAATGTTTTTTTTATTATATTATGTTAGTCACCATACAGTACATCCCCGGTTTCCGATGCAAAGTTCGATGACTCATTAGTTGCGTATAACACCCAGTGCACCATGCAATACGTGCCCTCCTTACTACCCATCACCAGTCTATCCCATTCCCCCACCCCCCTCCCCTCTGAAGCCCTCAGTTTGTTTCTCAGAGTCCATAGTCTCTCATGCTTCATTCCCCCTTCTGATTACCCCCCTTTCTTTATCCCTTTCTTCCCCTACCGATCTTCCTAGTTCTTATGTTCCATAGATGAGAGAAATCATATGATAATCGTCTTTCTCTGCTTGACTTATTTCCTATCTCGCATAAAAGAATCTCCCTGAACTCGGAGTCATTCACATACTCTTCTAATTTTTCTTCTAAAATTTTTGTTTTATTTTCATATATATTTTTAAATATTTTATTTATTTATTTGGGAGAGATAGTGAGCTGAGAGAGAGCACAAGCAGGGGCAGGGACAGAAGGAGAGGAAGAAAGAGTCCTAAGCAGACTCCATGCTGAGTGCAGAATCCGATGGAGGGGACGGGGCTCGATCTCACGACCCTGAGATCACAACCTGAGCCAAAAGCGAGAGTAGGACGCTCAACCAACTGTGCCACCTGGGCGCCCCTGGAATTTACTTTTGTTATAAGAGGGGGTGAACCAGCTTCATTATCTTCTAGCGTAGAACAGTGCCAGTGTGCTAGCATCATTTAATACACGACCGCCTTTTTGACCTGAAATTAAATACCACCTTCGCCATTTGTTAAACATGCGTATTTGCAGGTGTGTGTTTATATACATGTGTGTATACATACATATGAGTCCAGTTCTGGACTCTGTTTCTTTTTTCTTTTTTTTTTTAAGGTTTTATTTTTAAGTAATCTCTACACCCAGCCTGGGGCTTGAACTCACAACCCTGAGATCAAGAGTTGCATGCTCTACTGACTGAGCCAGCCAGGCGCCCCTGGATTCCATTTATTTCTTTTTATTTTACCATATTTAATATATTTATTGTTACAATATTACAATACGTGCTCACTTCTTAACCGTAGGATCTATTAGCCGGTATGGCAAGACCTCGTCTTTATTTTTCTTCTTTACAATTTTGTCGGCTGGTCTCCGATGTTACTGCTCTGCATGACGTCTGAAATAACTGCCTATTTTCCCCCATGTTTAGCTCTTGTGTTATGTCATTCTACAGGATTTTATACTTTTCTGCAATTAGATGCAGTAACTTTTTTTTTTTAATTATGTGGCTCTCCTAAAATATTTTTTTTTCTGCGCTTGTTGAAAGCACAAAGAAAATTCTTGATTTAGTCATATTTGTCTTGTAGTTATCCTCCTTGCCAAATTAGTTTCCTAAGGCTGACAACGAATTATGGTAAACTTGGTGGCTTAAAGGAACAGACATTTTCTGTCCCACAGTTCCAGAGGCCAGAAGTCCAAAATCAAGGTGGCAGGACTATGCTCTGCAGGGAAGGGACCTTCCTTGCCTCTTCCGGCTTCTGATGGTTCCAGGTTTTCCTTGGCTTGTGGCTAAGTCTAATCTCTGCCTCCGTCTTCATATGACCTTCTCTTCTCTGTATCGTGTTTCTTTTAAAAGGACACTTGGCACTGGATTTAGAGCCTATGTAGACAATCCAGGATGATCTGGTCTCTACATCCTTTTTTTTTTTCCATTATTTTATTTTTAAGTAATCTCTATACCCAACCGGAGGCTTGAACTCATGACCCCATGATCAAGAGTCACATGTTCTATGGACTGAGCCGGTTCTATGGACTGGATGGCACCCCATCAACATCTTTAACTTAATTACATCTGCAAAGACTCTTTTTCCAAATAAGGTCAACGTTCATGGGTCCCAGGAGGTAGACAGACCTTCTTAAGGAACCACGGTTCAACCTACTGCAGGTAGTTTGGTGTTTCTTTTTGTTTTTTATTTTGTTTTTTTTGTTTTTAATTGCAGGACTCATACTGTCTGCTTTTATTTTTTTATTTTTTTTAAAGATTTTATTTATTTATTTGACAGAGATAGAGACAGCCAGCGAGAGAGGGAACACAAGCAGGGGGAGTGGGAGAGGAAGAAGCAGGCTCATAGCAGAGGAGCCCGATGTGGGGCTCGATCCCAGAACGCTGGGATCACGCCCTGAGCCGAAGGCAGACGCTTAAGGACTGCGCCACCCAGGCGCCCCTTGTTTGTTTTTTGTACCTGGAGTTTACTGGGTTCGCCCTAAGTGAATAAATAGATCGTTGAGCATTCATTAAGTCAATGACTAGTTATTGAACAGCTACAATGGACCAAGGGTTCTAGGCAAGGGGATACCATTAATAAAACATAATCGTCCTTGTCCTGGGGCACCTGGCCAGCTCAGTCGGTGGAGCATGTGACTCTTGATCTTGGGGTCATGAGTTCAAGCCCCACGTTGGGTGTAGTAGAGCTTACTTAAAAAAAAAAGTTCTTGTCCTTACAGAGCTAACATGCTAATGGAGGGCGGTAGACGGTCACACACAAATCAATATAAAATGTATCAGAGGATGATAACTGCTATAAGGAAAGTCAAGCAGGCTTTGGGATAGAGAGGGACTAGAAGGGCTATTTTATTTTATTTATTTTATTTTTTTTTTAAAGATTTTATTTCTTTATTCGACAGAGATAGAGACAGCCAGCTAGAGAGGGAACACAAGCAGGGGGAGTGGGAGAGGAAGAAGCAGGCTCATAGCGGAAAAGCCTGATGTGGGGCTCGATCCCACAACGCCGGGATCACGCCCTGAGCCGAAGGCAGACGCTTAACCGCTGTGCCACCCAGGCGCCCCAGGGCTATTTTATTTTTATTTATCTATTTAAATATTTTATTTTTTTAAAGTAATCTCTACACCCAATATGGGGTTTGAACCCCGAGACTCACCCAGAGAGCAGGAGTGCACAGGCTCCCCTGACTGAGCCAGCCAGACGCCCCTGGAAGGGCTATTTTAGATACAATGCTTAGGGGAGACCATTCTGATCAGGGGACATTTGAGTAGTGCCTTGAATCAGGCAAACCGCTGGAAGAATATTCTTGGCGGAGGTAAAGGTCCTGAGGTGAGCGTGTGCTGGATGTGTTTAGGGGACAAAGAGTTAAGGAGAGAAGTGACAAGTTGTAAAAGTATCACTCTGGCTGCTGAGTGGTGAGGAGACTACAAGGGGCAAGGGCAGAAGCAGTTGGGAGCCAGACCGAACAATCCAGGGGAGAGATGATGGTGGCTTGGACCAGCTTGGTGATTGTGGGGTGTAGGAACTGTCCAAATTAGGGGTATATTTTGAAGACAGAGCTGACATCACTGCTAATGGATTGAAAAGGCGACACATGAGAGTAGGAGAAGAATCCAGAAGGACACGATATTTTTGGCCTGAGCAACTAGATGAATGGAGGTTTTGCAGGGAAAACAAGATTCCATTTTGATTAGGTTGGGTTTGAATGCTTACTTGAGCCCCCAAGTGGAAGAGGTTAGCAGGCAGTGGATTTGCTTGTCTGGAGGTCAGGGGAGAGGTCAGAGCTGGTGATCCAAATCTGGGGTTGTCAGGATAGAAACAGAATTTAAAGCCATGGAATTGGATGAACTCACCTAGGAGGAGAATGTAGATAAGAGAGGTCCAAGGACTGTGTCCTGGGGAAATGTAACATTAAGAGGTTGGAAAAGTGGGAAGGATTCTGCAAAGAATACAGAGGAGGAGAAACCAGGGAGGTAGGAGGACCAAGAGATTGACGTTCTAGAATTCAACTGAAAAAAAGGTTTCTGGGGGCGCCTGGGTGGCTCTGTTGGTTAAGCCTCTGCCTTCGGCTTAGGTCATGATCCCAGGGTCCTGGGATCAAGCCCCACGTTGGGCTCTCTGGTCAGCAGGGTATCTGCTTCTCCCTCTCCCTCTCTCTCTCTCTCAAATAAATAAAATTTTTAAAAAAATAAAAAATAAAAAGAAATACAATAGCATTAGATATACATGATTTTTAATGATTAGAGAAAATTCAGCTATGAAAAGCATCTGACCTGGTATTTTTAAATGATTTTGTTTATTTTGATATAATCTTAGGCTTACAGAAAAGTCATAAGAATCATACAAGGATTTCAGATTCAATAAATATTTACATTTTGCCCTACATAATTCTCTCATCCTTCTCTCCCTCTCTCCCTTTCTCTCTCTTACTTTCTGTGTATGTAAAACAGGAACGTTCTCTTCTATAACCACAGTACAATGATAAAAAATCAGAACATTTAATATTCGTGCATAACTATTGCTTAATATACAATCCATATTCAAAAGTTATCAATTGTTGCAATAATGCCCTTTAGAGCTATTTTTTCAGGTCCGGGATCTAATTCAAGATCACAGATTGCATTTAATTGTCCTGTCTTCAGTCTCTTTTAAAAATCTGGGGAATAGTTCCTCTGACTTGGCATTTTGGAAGAGTCCAGGCTAATTATCTTGTAGAATGCCCGTCAAATGGGTTTTGTCTGATATTTCCTCATGATTAGATTCAAGTTATGCGTTTAGTAGGAACACAACAGAAGCGAGCTGTGTCCTTCTTGGTGCATAGGACCCTGGTAAATTGTCAGCTTGTCTCAGTCATGGGGATGCTGATTTGACCAGTTGGTTAAGTTGTTGTCCTCCAAGCATCTTCACTGCAAAATCCCCATTTTTCTCTTTATAATTAATAAATATTTATGGGACATGACTTTGAGTGCACTTAAGTATCCTCTTCCTCACCAAACACATGGCCTCACACCTTTTAGAAAAATAATAGAACTTTCATCACTTTCCAATCCATTCTTGATGATCGGTGTTCCGACTTTTCTACTTATTCTTGGATCAGCTCTTAAATTTTCTCCCCATCTTCTTAGCTCTACATTCTGCAGAATTTTGTCACCTTTTGTTTAAAATCTTTTAACGGCATCATTAAAAAAAAAAACTTAAGTGACCACAATTAATTCCAAGAAGTCTTTCCTGTCCTCTGTTCATTTACTAAAGCGTGCTGTTGTTGTTGAAAGGGCTACAGTAACTTCAGATTTCTCTAAGAATACTAACTAGAGTTCCCTAAAGTACCTCGGCTACCTTCAAGACTTCTTTTCCTCCTTGTTTATCTTGGTCTTCCTCTTCCACTCTTTCCCATAGAGGCTTTCTTCAAACGCCTGGCAAATCTTGTTTGGTGTGCCTTTTTTTTTTTTTTTAAAGATTTTATTTATTTATTTGACAGAGAGACAGCCAGCGAGAGAGGGAACACAAGCAGGGGGAGTGGGAGAGGAAGAAGCAGGCTCATAGCGGAGGAGGCCGATGTGGGGCTCAATCCCATAACTCTGGGATCATGCCCTGAGCCGAAGGCAGACACTTAACTGCTGTGCCACCCAGGCGCCCCTGGTGTGCCTGTCTTTCTTTCTTTCTTTCTTTCTTTCTTTCTTTCTTTCTTTCTTTCTTTCTTTCTTTCTCCTTCTTTCCTTCCTTCCTTCCTTCCTTCCTTCCTTCCTTCCTTCCTTCCTTTCTTTAAGATTTTATTTATTTATTTGAAAGAGAGAGAGAGAGCGGGCCTGAGCAGGGGGGAGGAGCAGAGGGAGAGGGAGAAGCAGACTCCCCACTGAGCAGGGGCCTGACACGGGACTCAATCCCAGGACCTGGGCTGAAGGCAGACACTTAACTGACTGAGCCACCCAGGGGCCCTGTTGTGCATTTCTAAGAAGGAGGCAACGTGAAGGTTCTCGGGAGCCTTGCATGAACTTGCTAGAGGCTTCCTGACTGAAGGCTTCACTTCTGGAGGCGTGAGAGGGACCCTTACAGTGCTGGAGGACCTCAAGGAGAGATGTATTCAGACAGTAGCGCTCACTCCAGCCGTCATCATCCCCAGAGAGTTTAGTAGTGTAGAGAAGAGCCCTCCATCAGATGCCTGTCTGTGCGGTGGAAGGGCGTCTGGGTGAGACGTACAATCAGTACCTACATTTACAGCCCATTTCTGACTCTCCCACTTTACCCCACTGCTCATTTCCCCATCAGGCACCTCTCTAGAATTCTGCAGAAAAATAGCTTCCCTCTTTTCCTGCAGCCCCCTCTCCACATTCTCTAATTTGCCGCCTTCGCCAAGATGCTTTGCCATTTTCCAGCATCCTGAAATTGGTTGAAATCTCTAGTTTGCTGGTGGATCCATCCCCTTTTTTAGGTGCAGACATACATGATTTAAAAACATTGTGCTGTCATTTCAGTTGGCTCTCCAGACAGAACGTGATGCAAGGATCAGGTTGCCGTCCTGAACCACGTCCTCCCCAGTTACCTTGTAGTAAAATTCCCTTTACTGAGCTAGCTGAAATTTGCATCTGTTACCTATAACCCAAACATTTTGAAAATAGAGGGTCATGGTCAATTTATATCTCTCTGCGCTAGGCTTAGGGTCCTCACCCGTTCCCTTAGCCTTTCTTCACATCACTACAGTGCAATGGACTTCAGGCCTGGCTTGTAGCAGGAGATCACTCCCAGCTCACCTTGGATATGAGTTTTGGTTGCTCCCTAAATCCTCCATCACAGTTAATTTACTCTCTGATGATCAAACCCAGACACCTGGAGGAACCAGACAGATGTCACCAATGAATGATATGAGCTAGGGTGGGGGCTGGGGCAAACCCAGGGTTTGTACCCCACAGAATGACAGCTGTCACCGAACCACTCAAGATCTCTGCTGTGCGGACATGTGACCAAAGTTGCCAGGTCTTCTGATTTTTGAGAGAAACTGGAAATCTAAAATTTATGTAGAAGTTCCAGATTTTTAAATCTTGGCAACTTAATTTTTGAAGAATTTCTTTCTTTCTTTAGAGAGAGAGTGAGAGCACAAGTGGGGGGAGGGCCACACGGAGAGGGAGAGGGAGAAACTTTTGATGCGGGGCTCTATCCCAGGACCCTGATCACAACCTGAGCCAAAGGCAGACTTTTAACCGACTGAGCCCCCCCAGACACCACCTATGGGGAGAGAGAGAGAGGCTCTAAAGGCAGTGCCTAAGGTCACGACCTGAGCTGAAATCAATTGTCGGATGCTTAATGGACTGAACCACCCTGGTGCCCTGGCAACCAATTTTTAAAAATTTAAAACATTGTTCTGTTCGAAGGAAACATACTCTAAGGCCACATTTGTTACTTCTGGTTTAATCCCGTAGGTATTTAATCACATCTGATTTATGGGACACTTTTATTACTTCTGCTGGTGACAATTTTACTATGTATTTACTATGAGGCATTGTGCTAAATAATTTATGAACATAATTGTATTTCATTAATATTACTTTTCCATTGTATAGATGAGGGTGTCTGTGCAGCAAGAGTGATCCTTTTGAAATATAGCTCTTAAATCCTTAAATCTGTCCAAGACGTCCTGTCACCCTTAGAATAAAAATCAATCTCAAGGTCCCTTAGCTGGGGCGCCGGGCCGGCTCGGTCAGTGGGGTACGTGACTCTCGGTCTCAGGGTTGTAAGTTCCAGCCCCACACTGGGTGTAGAGATTACTTAAAAATAAGATCTTGGGGGGCACCTGGGTGGCACAGCGGTTAAGCGTCTGCCTTCGGCTCAGGGCGTGATCCCGGCGTTATGGGATCGAGCCCCACATCAGGCTCCTCCACTATGAGCCTGCTTCTTCCTCTCCCACTCCCCCTGCTTGTGTTCTCTCTCTCGCTGGCTGTCTCTATCTCTGTCAAATAAATAAATAAATAATCTTTTTAAAAAAATTAAAAAAAAATAAGATCTTGGGATGCCTGGGTGTCTCAGTCGGTCAAGCATCTGCCTTTGGCTCAGGTCATGATCCCAGGGTCCTGGGATGGAGCCCCGTGTCATGCTCCCTGCTCAGCAGGGAGTCTGCTTCTCCCTCTGCCTGCCGCCCCCCCTGCTTGTGCCCTGTCTCCCTCTCCCTCTCACTCCTTCTCTGGCAAATAAATAAAGAAAATCTTTAAAAAATAAAAATAAATTTTTAAAAGATTTATTTTTCTGAAAAAGAGAGAGAGAGCAAGGAGAGGGGCAAAGGGAGAGGGAACAGATCCCCACTGAGGGCAAAGGTGGACATGGTGATCGGTGATCGACCCTAGGACCCCAAGATCATGACCTGAGCTGAAATCAAAAGTCAGCCACTTAACTGACTGAGCTGTCCAGGCACCCCCCCGCAAAAAAAAAAAATCTTAAAAAAAAAAATGGTAGAGAAATGGGAAGTAAGGTTGCTCTTGAGAATTAGCCTTGGTCAATGGAGTAGAGTTTTCGGGGCACAGACTCTGGAGGCAGATAGACCTGGACTCAAATTGCCTCCTGTCGGGTACACAGTAGGCCCTTGGGCCAGTGAATCCACAGCCCTCGCCCTCAGTTTCCTCATTTATTTCTTCGTCTGACTATTGAGCACGGAGTCTGCGCTGGGCACTGTGCTAGGTGTTCACGGTACAAAGGTGAACAGGGCAGTCGGGGCTGACGGGTGCTTGCCTTCACGGAGCGTAAAGTCCACCGGGGGAGACAGACCACAAAACAAGCTCTATTTATGACTATTGCGTTAGCTGCAGATGCAATGAGGCCCCAGCCAACTGTGTCTGGGGGGTGGCCCAGGGTTTCTAAGTCATTCTGTTGTCAGGATATAGGTTTCCTCTAGTTCCGTGGCTCTACCATTCTTGGTCTTCCCTTCATGTGGCAAAAAACCAGACCTGTACTCCAGAAAGAAATGAAGAAGTGGAAGGGCCTCACGTTGGGATAGAGATTACTTTAAAAATTTTTTTTAAAGATTAATAATATTATTATTTTTAAAGGTTTTTTTTATTTATTTGAGAGAGAGAGAGCGCACAGGAGCTGGGGCGGGGGGGAGGAGCAGAGGGAGAGCGAGAAGCCAGCTCCCCGTTGAGCAGGGAGCGCAATGCGGGGCTTGATCCCAGGACCCCGGGATCATGACCCGAGCCAAAGGCAGATGCCCAACTGATGGAGCCACCCAGGGGCCCCAAAGATGAATATTATTATTAATAATGGTATTAGTATTTCATTTCCTTCCTTATTCATTCTTCATGCTATGAGGAAAAATCTATTCCATGCCTCTCCCCTGGCTTCTGGTGGTTTGCAGACAATCTTTGGTGATACTTGGCTTGTACAATCATCACCCCGATATCTTCCTTCTTCATATGCTGTTCTCCCTTTGTGTGTCTGTCACCAGATTTCCCCAACTAGTCCTATCAGATTAGGGCCCCCACTAATGATCTCATTTTAACTTGATTATTTTTGTAAAGACGCTATGTCCAAATAAAGACACATTTTGAGGTTCTGGGGGTTAGGGCGTTTACTTATGAATTTCAGGGGGACACGACTTAACCCACAACAGTCTCTCAATGGCAGAATGAAAGCATCAGCCTGGAGAGCTGTTACGCTCCCCCATACCCAGGGACAGGAAGTGGTTGGCGCAAGGCCACAGAGATAGTGGCTGGAGCTGGGATTCAAATCCAGGTCGGCCTGACTCCAAACCCTGAACTTTTAAACCAGGACAGATTTATGATGCCCAGTTCAGAGAGAGGGAGCCTTCAGTTTCACGGACACGCAGAGCTCTGTTCCAGGGTCAGCGTGCAGGCCGCGGCTCTTGTCTCTGCAGCTGTGCCCAGCCTGCACCCTCACACCCTCCAGCCGAGCTTCGGGTCCCGGGTCCCGTCCTGAGCTGCAGCAGGGAGGTCGCGGGCAGGAGCTCACCAGCGGTCTACCTGCTCCACCCTCCGCCCGAGCAGGGAGGCAGGGAAGCCCGGAGCTTCTCCATAAATATTTGTTTTATCAATGAGTGATGGGTGGATGGTGCTGGATTGCTAGAATCCCCAGAATGGTTGAGGAGAAATCCACAGTGAAAGGAATTTGCATCTTAGCTCCTGTGCTGAGGCCAGGAAGCCTCTGGGTTTTTTCCAACACGGTACCCAAGGAGTGTGTGGTGTGCGTGATGAGTGAAGAGACACCTGTATGGGTGGTCCCCCATGCAGGGCACTGCCGTGAAGTCTCAAACACCCCAGAACAATGCCAAAGAATCCAGGAATGGCCAGTATCTCTTCCTTCCTTCCTTCCTTCCTTCCTTCCTTCCTTCCTTCCTTCCTTCCTTCCTCTCTCTCTCTTCTTCCTTTCCTTTCCTTTCCTTTCCTTTCCTTTCCTTTCCTTTCCTTTCCTTTCCTTTCCTTTCCTTTCCTTTTCTTTTCTTTTCTTTTCTTTTCTTTTCTTTTCTTTTCTTTCTTTTTTAATCTCCACACCCGACATGGGGCTCAAACTCACAACCCTTAGATCAAGGGTCACATGTTCCACTGACTGAGCCCACCAGGCACCCCCCGTTTCTCCTTTCTGACTTCAGTTTCACCATCTGTAAAAATAGAGATAAAACTACTGATCTCTTACCATTGTAATAAATAACATTCATTGACCTCTTCATAAGGGTGAGGAATTGCACTAAACCAGGGGTTGGCACACTTTTTCTGTAAAGGGCCAGATAGTAAATATTTGTAGTCAAAAAGCCAAAATTGAGGCTATCATGTAGGTATGTATATGACAAGAGAGAAAAACAATTTTCCACTAATATTTTGATGATATTAAAAATATAAAAACCACTTCCAGCTCGTGAGTTGTATAAAGATAGAGAGCAGGCCAGATTTGGCCCATGGACTGTAGTTTGCTGACCTCTATTCATTGCATTAGGTGGAATGGCTCAGTTACTCTTCACATCAACCAGATGTCTGTTGATGAGGGTTATGCTATTTTTATCCTTGTTTTACAGACAAGGAAGCAGAGAATCCCAGAGAGTTTTTTTTTTTTTTCTGAAGATTTTATTTATTTATTTGACAGAGAGAGCACAAGCAGGGGGTGCAGCAGGCAGAGGGAGAGGGAGAAGCAGGCTCCCCGCTGAGCAGGGAGCCCAATGCGGGGCTCCATCCCAGGACCCTGTGATCATGACCTGAGCTGAAGGCAGACACTTAACCAGCTGAGCCACCCAGGTGCCCCCAGAGAGCTTAAATAACTTGCCCAAATTCACATTATTATTTTTTTTTAAAGATTTTATTTTTTTAGGTAATCTCTACACCCAACGTGGGGCTTGAACTCACAACTCTGAGATCAAGAGTCGCAGGCTCTAGCCAGTCAGGCGCCCCCCAAATTCACATAATTCTTCAGTGGTGGAGCTGGAATTTGAACCAAGGCAGTTCACTTCTGGAGTTTGCAAACGTAACCACCTCATCGTGCAAGAAACCTAAGGCGCACGTAGGACCGTCCCTTATATATATTTATTGATCTACGATTGCTTCCCTTTTTCCTCTCGAGGGCGCCGGATTGGGGAAAAGGTATTTCCAATGCAGAATGACAAGTACAGAGAAAGAAGGAAGTGCAAGGGGCTTTAGGGGCAGAAGATCCCCCAACACTTTCAGTTTCATGCCCATCGCCCCCGATAACCCTGGGACTCCGTGAGGGCAGATTTAATTATCTCTGTTTTACAAACACAAAGGAGAAACTCAGAGAGGTAAAGCGACTTGCCCAAGTTCACACGGCAAGTGTGAGACAGAGCCAGGATTAGGGCTCCAGTCTCCGGGAGCTTGTCTAAGTACATCCTACCATCACACCGTTTCTCAGACCTTGTCCGTGTCTGCACCCTCCTCTGTTGGGGAATAGGTTATCCAGGACCCGGTTCTTCCAGAGAACACCATGTGGGATCCTGGGTAATGCACCAAACCCCAGAATGTTAGAACCTCTGGAAGATCAGAAGTGGCGAGTCCATGAAAGACGATCGGGGACCCTCCTACTTCTAGCAGTCATCAGTATACCAGACATCACTGGCTGTGTGGCACGCATCATTCCATTCAATCCCACAAGATTCTCCTGGCTCAACCATTTCCCGTGTCTGCCACCCCAGTTAAGGTGCTTTACCACTCTGGGCTTCAGTTTCCTCTACTGGAAAATTGGGATAATAAAACCTATCTTGCCCAGCTATTGTAAGAATTGAAATTAACATTTGAGGTTCTTTTCAACATTTTATTTTATTTTTTAGATTTTATTTATTTATTTGACAGAGAGAGGGGCAGCCAGTGAGAGAGGGAACACAAGCAGAGGGAGAGGGAGAGGGAGAAGCAGGCTCCCAGTGGAGCAGGGAGCCCGATGCGGGGCTCGATCCCATGACCCTGGGATCACACCCCAAGCTGAAGGCAGAAGCTTAACGACTGAGCCACCCAGGTGCCCCTCAAGATTTTATTTTTAAGCTCTACACCCAACATGGGGCTTGAACTCACAACCCCCAGGTCAGGAGTCACACACTCCACCAACTGAGCCAGCTGGGTGCCCCCAAATAAGATTTGTATGTCAAATTGCTCTCAGTGGTTATCACTAAGGGGCAGGATTATGTGAGACCTGTTTCATAGACTTCTGTAATTGTAAATATTTTTTTTTAAAGATTTTATTTATTTATTCGACAGAGATAGAGACAGCCAGCGAGAGAGGGAACACAAGCAGGAGGAGTGGGAGAGGAAGAAGCAGGCTCATAGCAGAGGAGCCTGATGTGGGGCTCAATCCCATGACGCCGGGATCACGCCCTGAGCCGAAGGCAGACGCTTAACTGCTGTGCCACCCAGGCGCCCCTGTAATTGTAAATATTTTATAATAATCATGTATTATTTTGTAAGTAGAAAAAATCTCTATATACACAAGCTAAGGACCTATAGTAAGCACCCGATTCACTTGCTTGTGTATTTATTCAACAAACATTTAGGGAGCATCTACGGTCTGCAAGGCCCTGGCTGTAAGAACTTGTATGTGGGATTTGAGCCCTGAAGAAGTTCCCAGTATGATTCATACTAGGTGAGGGTGGGAGGCATCTGCTGTGGTGGGAACGGAGTGCTGCGTGTAGGTGACAAGGCCAGGCGGGGAGCGTGAGCCTCTAATTGCCAGTTAGGGGTGACACTGGGGGAGGCGGGCACACAGAACAAAGGGTAGGTTTTATGGCTTAGGAGAGTTTTGCCAGAGGGCAGACTGGGAAGGTACTTTCCCACAGCAGCAATGATTTTTTGCAGGATTATAAGGAAAAGAGTTCTTTGTTTGAGGATGGCTGAGTACATGTCATCCTCTGTAGCAGGGAAGACAGGGCCGTAAGATTTAAGGACCCACCAGGTCGCTCATGGCTGGGGAGGGACGGCTCTCGGAGAGAGGCTGAGTTTTCATCCACATGGGGTCCAGCTCCCTTGCAGATTGAAATGTTACACCTACAACCATCAAAGTTCAGGAAGAAAATATGTGAATGAGTTTACAATGTAGGGTTGAGAAAGGTGATCCTTCCTAAACACTGAACCAGAAACCATGATGTAAAAAGACTGATTCATTTGATGGGGAAAAAAAATCTAAACACAAGTACTGCGAGAGTCCAAAACTAAGCTAAAAGACAAATGACGGATTGGGGGTAAATATTTCTAACAAATATAACACATGCATAGTGTAAGCACAGAGCACCTAAAAGTAAGCAACAGAAAGACAAAGAATAGAGAGTGCACAAAAGAAATGGCTGAGGAACATAAAAAGATGTTTAAAATTCCTACTATTGGGGCACCTGGGTGGCGCAGTCATTAAGCGTCTGCCTTCAGCTCAGGGTGTGATCCCCGCGTTCTGGGATCGAGCCCCACATCAGGCTCCTCCGCTATGAGTCTGCTTCTTCCTCTCCCACTCCCCCTGCTTGTGTTCCCTCTCTCGCTCACTGTCTCTCTCTCTGTCAAATAAATAAAAATAAAATCTTTTAAAAAAATAAAATAAAATTCCTACTATTTGTGAAAAATCCAACAAAGGAATGCAATCTTTCTTACCTATCAGATGGACGAACTTCATGAAGGTTAACGACAGCCTGTGTTGGTAGGGGCGTGTCTGTGTGTGTTTGTGTACCTTTAAAAAAAAATGTAAATTCTACCCTCAAGGTGGGACTCGAACTCATAACCCTACGATCAAGAGTCACATGTTGCACCGACTGAGCCAGCCAGGTGCCCCTGTGTACCCTTTTTAATAATGGTTTTGAAATTGGACAAGTACTCTGGAGAGGAGTTTGACTCTATGTATTAACACTTCAATGATTTGCTCTCGCCCTCTCCCTCTCCCTCACCCCCCAAGAACATAAGATACAAGAGGGGCCTGTGGACTTCATCCACCTTCCTCTGCTGCGTCCCCAGCACCTGGAAGCATATAGGCATGTGCAATAGACCTTTAGTAAATATTTCAGTCACTCAATGGAGGCATGAATTTTACAGTCATGTTTCTCTAGGTGTGGAAATTCTATTCCAGAGAATCTCTCTCTCTCTCTCTCTCTCTTTTTTTTTTTTTGATTTTATTTATTTATTTGAGAGAGAGCAAGAGAGAGAACACAAGCAGGGGGAGAGGTAGAGGCAGAGGGAGAAGCAGGCTCCCCACTGCGGAGGGAGCCCGATGTAGGACTCAATCCCAGGACCCTGGGATCATGACCTGAGCTGAAGGCAGACGCTGAACCGAATAGGCCTCCCAGGTGCCCCATATTCCAGAGAATCTCTTGTTGAAAATACTTTCATTCCAGAAATCCCAATATTGCACTGTATTTTTTTTTTAAAGATTTTATTTATTTATTTGACAGAGATAGAGACAGCCAGCGAGAGAGGGAACACAAGCAGGGGGAGTGGGAGAGGAAGAAGCAGGCTCCCAGCGGAGGAGCCCGATGTGGGGCTCGATCCCATAACGCCGGGATCACGCCCTGAGCCGAAGGCAGACGCTCAACCGCTGTGCCACCCAGGCGCCCCTGCACTGTATTTTAACTAACTAAAATTAAAAGAAAAAAGGAAAAAAGAAAAATACTTTCACGAGGGGACAAAGATATTCCTCTAAAAATATTTATTGAAGGAGCTCAGTCAGTAGAGCATGTGACTCTTGATCTCAGGGTCGTGAGTTCAAGCCCCATGTTGGGGCTTAAAATTGAGCCCTTAAAATTAAAATAAAGATTACTTAAAATCTTCAGGAAAAAAATATTCATTGATGCATTATATGAAATGGTGAAAAGATGACAAACAAAATACATGTTCCTCAATAAGGAGGATGCACGAAAACAATTTTTCACCATGGGATACTATGCAATGAGTGTGGATATCTCTTCGAAATCCTGTTTTAATTTCCTTTGGATGTATATCCAGAAGTGGGATTGCTGGATCAGAATTGTAGTGCTATTTTTAATTTTTTGAGGAGTCTCCATACTGTTTTCCATAATGGCTGTGACTTTTTGATTTTGTTTGAAATGTTTATCATGAGCACATATTAGAATTATAACTGATGAATAAAGAAAAGTTAATGAGGCATAAATATTATTTTAGAACAAAAGCACGAAAGAGAAAAAATCAGCAGCCTGCCTGCATGCCAGAGTCCAGATTTTTGGTTTTTGGTTTTGTCCTCCTCTCTCTCTCTTTCTTCACTAGTTCTCCTCCTTCTCTTCTTACTTCTCTTTTTTTATTTTTTTTTTAAAGATGTTTATTTTTAAGCAATCTCTACACCCAATGCGGGGCTTGAACTCATGGCCCTGAGATCAAGAGTCACGTGCTCTTCTTCCTCCTAGGCCAGGCAGGCATCCCTTCCTTCTCCTTCTTTTAGATTCAGTATCTTTGTTTTTGGTTTTGTTTTGTTTTGCTTTGCTTTGTTTTTGTTTTAAGCACAGAAAGACTCTGTGCAGCCAGGGCCAAGGTGGGGGCTGCTTCACAAGGCCGCGCAACAATGATGGATGGCAGTGGGCTGGTGTTTACTGGGGGTTCCTGGCAGTAGACTGGAGTTTACTGGGGGGTTCCTGGTGATGGGCTGGCATTTACTGGGGGATTCCTGGCAGTGGGCTGGCGTTTACTGGGGGGTTCCTGGCGGTGGGCTGGCGTTTACTGGGGGGTTCTTCAGAGCAGGCCCGGTGGGAAGCACTTCACATTCCCTCTCTCCTTGACCCCCACCATGGAGTCTCTGAGGCAGGTGCTGGTGAAGGTGCCTCCCGTGTGGGGTCAGGAGAGCTCAGCGGTGTCACACTGCTTGCGTTCCAGGCTCCCCGTGCCACCCACTAGCTGTGGGGGCTTAGCTGCGTTCTTACCCTTATGTGTCTCAGTAAAATGAGGAGAACACTAGCGCTCCCCTCGCAGGGCTGTGGTCAGGATGAAGTGAGATGATCCGTATCCGACTTCGAGAGCAGTGCCTGGCATAATTCCACAGATAGGGAAACTGAGGTAAGCCAGCGGGGACTCGTGCCCACATCCCTTGGCCTGGCTCCAGAGCCTGAGCGCTCAGCGCCTGCTGGGCCCTTCCACGCGGCCCTATTTCGGGAGCCAACCTTTCACTTGGACTCTGAGGCAGAATGGGGGGGGTGGAGTTGGGAGAAGTTCCCTTCTCGCTCCTTCCTGTGTTTCCTCAGCTGTGGGGCACAGCAGTGGTTTCCTTAATGAAGCAGGAGGCAGCCTTAGGGAAACCAGAAGCCAGTCCTCCGCACTCCAAAACCCTCAGAATTTTTGTGCTGGTTGTAAAGTGAATTTGTACGAGTCCCCGGGAGGGTCTGGAATCGTGGGTTTTGTGTTGGGGGGGATCGTTTCCTTGTTGGCCTGAGGGAATCGCTTGCTGCTCCTTCCCGCCGACACCACAGCCTGTGGAGGGAAGCCTGGCGGGACCCTCACAGGTCAGGCCCTGGCCGGCCCCCCACCCCATCCCCAGTGACCCCATGTGGTTGGCCGCACGCTCGGATAAGTGAGAGAGAGCACCATGCAAAAGGTGGCTTTGAAAATCATCTTTCAGGGGGCGCCTGGGTGGCTCAGTCGGTTAAGCGTCTGCCTTCGGCTCAGGACGTGATCCCGGGGTCCTGGGTGGAGCCCCACATCTATCGGGCTCCTTGCTCAACAGGGAGCCTGCTTCTCCCTCTGCCTGCTACTCCCCCTGCTTGTGCTCTCTCTCTGTGAAATAAATAAATAAAAGCTTAGAAAAAAAAGAAGAGAAAATCATCTTTCAAAAATAGTTTAATTGTTTTGCATCAACAATTTCTAGATGTTTACAGAAAAAGGGCAGATGTGAAATCATTTCTTTTTAAGAAAAGTGAGGTCACAGAGGGAATGTGGTAAAACCCAAGGCTTCCTCTGGGCCGCCCCTACACATGCAGGCCCCACACCCCCCATCCCCTGAGCGCTCCCTACCTCCCCCTACTAGGTATGTGTGTGGAAGGGCTAGAACCTGGCGGGGTGGAGGGGGGTCGGAGCCTGAAGCCTGGTGAATGGGTCTCTTCTTACCCAAAAACCTGTCCACGCTCTGACCTCTCCAGGACCTGGACTCCTCCCCCACCCCCTTCTTCCTACTTACAATTTTGTATAATAATTTAATTCCTGGGGTTTTATGTGTGCTGAGGCTGTGTGTGCCTTGTGGAAAGGAGTCTGGCTTCTACTCAACTGAAAATAAAGAATAATAAACCACAAAATCAAAACACACACAAAAAGGCAACTTAGAAAGCAATATTTATTCTGGTTTTGCTTTTGCTTTGAAAGGTAATGCATGTTCTCGACAGCACAAATTGGAAACACAACTACTCCCAACGCCGAGAGCAGGCCAACCCTTTTGCTAACAGTTGGTTTCTTCTCTTCGGGTTACAGGACA
Organism: Ailuropoda melanoleuca; assembly: GCF_002007445.2. Lineage (NCBI taxonomy): Eukaryota > Metazoa > Chordata > Mammalia > Carnivora > Ursidae > Ailuropoda > Ailuropoda melanoleuca. The sequence continues at coordinate 9,746,173 of NC_048219.1, read as the reverse complement.
CCTGCAATGTTTATTTGCCCTGGGCTGGGGAAATCACAGCCACCTGTCACTGCGCCCCCTCACTCCCTGCCCACCTCCAGCGTGGAGAGGGCAGAGTCAGCGGCATGGCTCTGGGAAGTGGGTGGCCAGAGCTGAGGACTGGGCAGGAACCCTGGTCAATTTGTGCCTTCGCCGTTGTGGGAATGGGTTTGGGAAATGGTAAGTTGACCAGAGATTCCATCTGGGCCCCCCTCGACTCAGTAAAAGGGCTCCCAGACGGTAGAGCATAGACTCTTTCCTCCATCTTCCTTTAAAAGATATGCATTCACTCACTCATTAAACATTAACTGACCCCCACCCAGCCAGGCTGTGAGGCCTCTGAGGTGAGAAGTGGCCTTCCTGGCCTTCCGAGAGCTCTCTGCCTGCTGGGGGCAGGGGGAAAGTAAGAGACAATGAAGGTGACCAAGGGCTCCCCAGGGATGGAGGGGATGGAGGGGGTTGGAGGGGAGGAAAGGAGAGAGGGAAGGGCCTGTAGCAGAACCTAAAATGTGTGTGGACCATTTTAAAAAGAATATTATATATTATAACAGAATTTTTATCTGGAAAATGCAAAACAAAACTTTTTTCTTAATGTAGACTATGGAAAGTAAAGCAGGAAGAAATCTGGTCAAGAAATCTGGTCTTGGGGTTATCACAAGTCTTATACAGTGACCCCAAACCAGGTGGGAGTGGAGGGGGTGCAGGGCCTTGCCCTTTTCCAGAAGCCTATAAGGAATGGGTAGGTATGACCTGTTTTTATTTACCAGAATGAGGAGGACTTAAAAAGGTGGATTCCAGAAGGATGGGGGAAGGCTGGTAAATGGGAGGTTAGACACTCCTGAATAAAAAGCAGGGACCTGAGCCCTGGGGGTCAAAAGGAGAGCTTGGCAAATTCCAGGACACATCAGGAGATGGAAGGGGGAGGTGCTCAGAGGGTAGTGACAGGAGGTGACTCTTAGGACAAAGTTTCTGCCCTGTGTCCCCAGGGCCAGGGAAGCCTCAGGATATGTTGGCTAGAGTTCTTTGGTTAAAAGGGACAAAATTATACTGGAACTATGTTAAGAAAGACAAAGGAAGGGGCACCTGGGTGGCTCAGTCGTTAAGCATCTGCCTTCGGCTCAGGGAGTGATCCCAGGGTCCTGGGATGGAGCCCCGCATTGGGCTTCCTGCTCCACTGGGAGCCTGCTTCTCCCTCTCCCACTCCCCCTGCTTGTGTTCCCTCTCTCGCTGGCTGTCTCTCTCTCTATCAAATAAATAGATAAAACTTTAAAAAAAAAGACAAAGGAACCTTTTTTTTTTTTTAATTATTATTATTTTTAAGTAGGCTGCATGCAGCAGGGCTTGAACTCAAGAACCTGAGATCTGGGCCTGAGCTGAGATCAAGAGTCAAGTGCTTAACTGACTGAGCCACCCGGGTGCCCTGAACCAACAAAGGGATCTCTTAAAGAGAACGGAAGAGCTAAGGGCCAAGCTGAGGGGAGTGAAAAGGGATGTCCCAACTGCAGGAATTTGGGTGCTAACTCTCTAGGTAGTAAGGATAGATCCTTTTCTCAGGTTCCCACTTTGAGAGCAAAGCCAAGCCTTGCTTTCAGTCCTTCACGTGTATGAACGTAATTAATCCGCAAGCGGTAAGGCCTCAATAAGTATGTCCTGTTGTTCTGACCCCTGTTGCACAGGTGAGGGGGATTATGGGACATGCCCAAAGTCACAGCTGAGCGAGCAGTGGAGCTGCAATTCAGACCTAAGCAGTATGGCTCTAGAGCCCACACCCAAACCCCTACCCCATAAAGCTGCCTCCCATGTAGATGAATCCAGCATCTAGGCATCTTCACTCAAGATGAAAATTCCCAGGAAACAGAGCATGACTGGCCCAGCATGGGACACACACCCAGTGAGGGGTGGTCCTTGGGCCAAGATGCCAGGATTGTCAATCTCCTCATCCCCACACAGAAAGAGGCCTGAGGAAAGATGGCGCCATGACGGGAGGAGATCATGAATGGACACATGGTCTAGTTCTCCACCCTGGAGGGGCTGATGAGGTTAGATTTATATTCTAGGAGGACCACTCTGGGTACCTGGTGGAGGATGGGTGAGAGGGCCGAAGGGGGAAGCAGGAGCCCCACCAAGGACACCGGTCCAGCCATCCTTCAGGAAATGCCCATGACTTCAGCCACGGTGATGGCAGGAGGTGCGTGGAGAAGGGATGAATTTAGAAGATACAAGAGATGATTAATAGGATAGAGGAGCAAGGAAGTTCAAGTGGAGGGAAATTCAGAATAATTCCAAATCTCTGGTTGAGCAACTGGGTTAATGAGGATGCCGGAAGGGGCCTTGCTGAATTCAAGATGTCTTCGGGCCATCAAAGTGAGATGTTCGGGTGGCAGCTAGGTGTTTGAGAGACCCAGAGGGACCCTGACTTGGATCCAAGTTTCTATGGGGTTGCCCTAAGCCCATAGGGTGATTTTTAGAGGAGGGGTTGGCAATAATTTTCTGTAAAGGGCCAGATGGTATATATTTTAGGCTTTGTAGGTCATATGGTGTCTGTCGAAACTACTCGGCTCTGCTGTCCGAGCACGAAAGCAGCCACAGACGATACTTCAACAAATGGACGTGACTGTATTCCAACAAAATTTTATTTAGGACACTGAAATGTGAATTTCATATCATTTTATGTGTCAGGAAATAGTATTCTTCTTTGGATTTTTTTTCAACCATTTAAAAACATTAAAACCATTCTTAGCTTAGGGGGATCATATAAAAATAGGGAACAGGGGGAGAATTTGGCCCTCAAGCTGTACTTTGCTGATTTCTGTGTGGAGAATTAGAAAAGTAGCCCCAGGGATGCCTGGGTGGCTCAGTCGGTTAAGCGTCTGCCTTCAGCTCAGGTCATGATCCCAAGGTCCTGGGATGGAGCCCCACTTTGGGCTCCTTGCTCAGCGGGGAGCCTGCTCCTCCGTCTCCCTGCTGCTCCCCCTGCTTATGCTCTCTCTCTCTGACAAATAAGTAAATAAAAATCTTAGAAAGAAAGAAAGAAAGAAAGAAAGAAAGAAAGAAAGAAAGAAAGAAAGAAAGGTAGGTAACACCATCCTCCAGGAGACATGGTATGATTTAGTTAATTATTTCTCAATAATAACTATTATGACAAATATTAAATCATTCTGTATAAATTATACAAATCAAATGTTAGTATACAATAAGAGAAACGTATCATTGTTGCAAATATATTGCAGTTTTTCAACAGTAATCATACTAGATTTTAGAGAAGAACAAGATTTTTGGTTCTTAATACATTAATATCCCATCAAAATCACTTCCTTCTTGGGGCACTTGGCTGGCTCAGCTGGTGGAGTCTATGACTCTTTTTTTTTTTTTTTTTAAGATTTTTTTTTTTTTTTTGACAGAGAGAGANAGAGACAGCCAGCGAGAGAGGGAACACAAGCAGGGGGAGTGGGAGAGGAAGAAGCAGGCTCCCAGCAGAGGAGGGAGCCCGATGCGGGGGCTCGATCCCAGGACCCTGGGATCAGGCCCTGAGCCGAAGGCAGACGCTTAACAACTGAGCCACCCAGGCGTCCCAGAGCCTACGACTCTTGATCTCGGGGTTGTGAGTTTGAGCCCCACATTGGGTGCAGAGATTACTTAAAAAAAATAAAATCTTAAAAAAAAATAACTTCCTTCTACATATGTGGTTGATTTCAACTGTAAACTTTAACAGAGTGGCAATGGTCCATATTTATCATAATCCTTTCAGTTGCATGTGTTGTCTGGATTAGAATACTTTTAAAAGGCCATGATGTTCTTTCAGAATCACAAATTTCTCTTTTCAGGATGTTTCTAGTGGGTCCCACATAGCAAAAGAAAATGAAATAATTTTGAAATTTAGTTTTGGATCTTGGAAATCACAATTAAATGAGTCTTCTTCCGTTTTCTTGGCACTGTCTACATGAGTAAGGGCAACCAAGTTCGAAATTCCGTCATTTGGCATCCGTAACCTGTTTTTCATAAATCTTGCTTCTTGTGGGTTTTTTTTTTTTTGCTTTCTTTTTAAAACAAAGAACATCTTTTTATTTTCTTTTGAAGATCTAATTGGCTTTATTAAGTGATTCATGAATTGGGCAGCAACCCATCTAGCGAGCAGAAAGAAACTCCCAGAGAGCATCTTAATTCTTTTAATGCTTTCAAGGGCAGTGTATGTGTTAAATTTTGGCTCTTGTATGATTGATTGACTTATAAGATTTCACCCTGCCGCCATTTCATATCAGCTAATACATTTAAAAGTTGAAATTGGCTAGAGTGTACTTTGCATTCTAGAATCTATCTCTTTATTAAAATAATGAACCATTCCTAAAAGGTATCTTGCTTTTTACGTTTTTAGTGACACGATGGCATCCACTCAACTTTCTCATTGTGGATTCAACATTGACATTCAACATTGGAAAATTTCTGTTTGAAAATACCTGTTCAAGGGGCGCCTGGGTGGCTCAGTCAGTTAGGCAGCCAACTCTTGATTTTGGCTCAGGTCATGACCTCAGGGTTATAAGATCACGCCCTGTATCCGGTTTGGTGCCCAGCAGGGAGTCTGAGATTCTTTCTCTCTCCCTCCCCCTCCCCCCTCTGACCTCCCCCACATCTTGTGCACATGCATGCTCTCTCTCTTTCAAATAAATAAATAAACAAATAAAATCTTTAAAAAAAAAAAGAAAATTCTTGTTCAAAGCACTCCAACATTTCATCAAAACTGAAATTGTGCTGTGTAGTTCCTAGATGCTCTTTTAAAATTCAGTGATGTCAAAGGAATTTTTTAACACATCATTCACTATCAAGTTTGAAGAATACACAAGACAAAATAAAATAGATTTCCTAGAATTATTTTTCAAGGCTCTTTTATTACAATCCATCATAATTTTCCATGCATTTTTGTTGCCTTGTCATATTCCTGGCCCTTTGGGTTATTTTTGTCTTCCTCTCAATTCAGTTTTTATAAGTTGTCTACTGAGAATATAAAATCTTTCCCTAGTCGAATCATCTGCTAAACAAAATCCCCCAAGATGTTCACACATAGATATATTTGCATTTTGGAAATCAACGAATCTAAAATAATTGTTATGTATTCTGTATAGCTTGTTCCTGGAGTCGTACTTAAAATAATTGAGTAATGTCTAACATTTCTTTATTCAACATGTTCTTATTCACTGCATCTCTCATTTTAATTATTTGGTTTTGTCTTTTATTCCCTAAACAATGTGTAATATTATTTTGTGTCAATGTTTATATTTTGCATAAATGTTCTGACATAATTGTATCAAATTTTGCTGTGATTCCTGCCAAATAAAGAACATTTCTCATTATCACACTCATTAACTTTCTTGGCCGAGCTTAGATATTCCCTCACCAAAAAGTGAATCATAAGTGTCATATGCTCAAAAACAGCACCCAATTTTTTTTTCTCATTTTCACATGGATATCATATATTTTTGGAATCCAATTTCAATTTGGTTGGTGTGCATTTCACTTCATGTTTATTAGGACTATGCAGTCAATGCTGCCAATCTTTGCTTTCATTCCCGTTCTCATGTTGATTTGATTTTTTCCATCCTTGAAGATTTTACAATGTAGACAAAATATAGAATCCTTTGGAATAGAATAAAGTAACCAAGATTTAGTGATTTTTTTTTTCTGGAAGAACTGTGAAGGTTTTTTTTTCCAAATTTGATTTTTAAGTAATCTCTACACCCAAAGTGGGGGTCGAACTTACAACCCCAAGATCAAGAGTCCCATGTTTCTGAGCCATCCAGGTGCCCCACAACTATGAGTATTAAGTTCCCAAAACTTTCTACCTGTGACGTTATCTGGGAATTTAACGTTTCTTACTTGAGATAGATCATTTCAGCCAGAGGTGCCCATTTAACATGAGAAGTTATGTGGGCAGGTACCTGAGAGGCAGAAAGTGCAGTTTGTTTAATGGATTCTTTGAGGGTTTTGTTTTGTTTGTTTTTGTTTTGTCCTCTCTTACAGCGTTTCTCGAATATCATCTGTTACAGAGTGTTGAAGTCCAAGGTAAACTCACAACCTGTAAGTTGGGTTAGTGGTACATTTTGCTAAAACTGGAACCTCTGAACTGTTTCCTTCTCTTCTAGCAATCTTTCTAATTTTTCCAGAAATTCAGTCATCTAGAGGAGTCATTAAGTTTGGCCACTGGAACCCAAATGTGTAAGAGAGTGCCTAGATCATTTGTAAGCACATTATCTATCTATTTATGTATCCATATATATTTTTTTTATTAAAAATTTTTTTATGGGGGCGCCTGGGTGGCACAGCGGTTAAGCGTCTGCCTTCGGCTCAGGGCGTGATCCCAGCGTTATGGGATCGAGCCCCACGTCAGGCTCCTCCGCTGGGAGCCTGCTTCTTCCTCTCCCACTCCCCCTGCTTGTGTTCCCTCTCTCACTGGCTGTCTCTATCTCTGTCGAATAAATAAATTAAAAAAAAAATTTTTTTATGGTGCGCCTGGCTGGCTCAGTTGATAGAACACCAGATTCTTGATCTTGGGATGATAAGTTTCAGCCCCACATTGGGTGGAGAGATTACTTTAAAAAAAATTTTTTTTAAGTACAGTTGACACACAATATATTTTATTTATTTAATTTTTTCCAGGAAAAACAGCTTTATTTGGACTGAGAGTTGGAGAAGAAGAAAGACCTGAGCCAGCCTCCTGAGCTAAGGAATGAGATTAGGTACCAAAATGGCAGGCGGAGCACATCAAGCAAATGGACTCCACCTCCCAGCAGCCTTCCAGCTAATACAATCAACAAAGGCTGCTGGGAAATGTATTTGCCACTAAATCACCAAAGTGTGCCAGCCACCATTACAAAAAAGGTACAGTTTCTCTTTGGCCATAATTAAAGTTCTACAACACCTCCCAGCCACAAGTATTACAAAAGAAAGTTTTTTTTTTTTTTTTAAATCACGTTTTACAGGGGCGCCTGGGTGGCACAGCGGTTAAGCGTCTGCCTTCGGCTCAGGGCGTGATCCCTGCGTTATGGGATCGAGCCCCACATCAGGCTCCTCCGCTATGAGCCTGCTTCTTCCTCTCCCTCTCCCCCTGCTTGTGTTCCCTCTCTCGCTGCCTGTCTCTATCTCTGTCGAATAAATAAATAAAAAATCTTTAAAAAAAAAGATTTTAAAAATCACGTTTTACAGATCTTAAACTCGTCTTTGGCATTTATCTCACCATCCTCAAAAAACAGTTCTCCCGGTAAATGCATCAGCTAGAAGTTTTACCCAAGTAGGGAGAAGCCGGTGTTTGTTAGCTCATGGCAATTCTGCTCCCGTTTTCCCCAGCCAGTTAGGGCTGAATAGCAGAGTGAGGCTCCGATTGGGGGGTGAAGCGTGATGGGGAACAGAACCCGACCCTGTATTCTAGAGTCCCGGCTGGAAGAGGAGGAGGAATGCTTGCCCTACTTGTTGTGGTGTTTGTGCATCTTTTTTTTTTTTTTTTTTTTTACTTGAGAGAGAGAGCACGAGTGGAGGGGAGGAGCAGAGGGAGAGGGACAAGCAGATTCCCCACCAAGCAGGGAGCCCAACGTGGGGCTCAATCCCAGGACCCCAAGATCATGACCTGAGCCGAAGGCAGAGGCTTAACAGCCTGAGCCACCCAAGCACCCCGTTTTTGGTTTCGTTTTAAAGATTTTATTTATTTATCTTTGTGTATCTTTTTATGAGCTTTCTTCGTTTTTTCCCACATCTTCTTGTCCATCACCATTCCTGGTCCTACCATGCCGGGTGCCATGGATTCACAGGACACATGCCAGGAGCAGGTGATGGGTGGGGACCTAGGGAATGGCCTCCTGGATACCCTGGTTGAGGCATAGGATGAGGGGGCATGCCTGGGGGAAAAGCTGGATCCCTCTGGGGAGTTGCTGGGGGAGTTGGGAAGGGGCCTGGAGGACAGGCAGGATTGACAGGCGGTGGATGGACAGGATGGGAACCTCTGGGGTACCCAGCTTAAGGCAGCTATGGATTTGGCCCTGGCTGGCCAGCATCGGGATTCCACATGTTCAGGTGTTTCCTCCAGCCTTTACACCACCGCCTGGGCTTGTCTCATCCTCGACACACAATACATTGTAGCTAAATACAATTTCTTGAATAGCTTTCCAGTTTCTTTTACTGGATCTCATGATGTTTTAAAAAGTGTTATTTCTAATATCTGGGGAGAAATAATTTCATGACTTAGTATTTTATTATTCATGGTAATTTGAAATATTATCAATGTTACATGTTAATAAACTTTAACAATATTTAATATTTGTAGTAATGAAATTTCTATAACAACAAATAAACATTTGAGGGACTATAATTAGCAGGTTATTACATAATGGTTTTTAAGTTATATTTGTGTAATTCTTACTTTGTAGATTTTTATTTTTATTTTTTTAAAGATGTTATTTATTTGACGGGGCGCCTGGGTAGCGCAGTCGTTAAGCGTCTGCCTTCGGCTCACGGCGTGATACCGGCGTTCCAGGATCGAGTCCCACATCGGGCTCCTCGGCTGGGAGCCTGCTTCTTCCTCTCCCTCTCCCCTGCTGTGTTCCCTCTCTCGCTGGCTGTCTCTCTGTCACATAAATCAATAAAAAATTTTAAAAAAAAAGATGTTATTTATTTGAGAGAGGGAGAGCACGTGTGCGTGCACATTTGTGCATTTGCATGAGCCGGCAGGGGTGGGGGGACGTGCAGAGGGAGAAGGACAAGCAGACTCCACACTGACCAGAGTCCCTACACCAGGCTCTATCCCATAACTGGGAGACCTTGACCTGAGCAGAAACCAAGAGTCAGAGGCTGTAACTGACTGAGCCACCCAGGCACCCCTACCCTGTAGATTTTTAATGGTAGATTCATACTAGTTATTACGTAAGTGTGTCGCAATAAAAATTCTAGTAAATTTAATTGGAAACTCAATAATAGCCTCATGGTATAGATACATAGAAGCAGATGGTATGAACTGTAAGATAAAATACAGTTGGCCCTGAATAACACGGGTTTGAACTTTATGGGTCTGCTAACATACAGATTATTTTTGATAAATACAGTACAGTACTAGGGTGCCTGGCTGGCTCAGTCGGTAGGGCACGTGACCCTTGATCTAAGGGTCATGAGTTCAAGCCCCATGTTGGATGTAGAAATTACTTAAAAATAAAATCTTAGAAAAAATAACATTTTCATTTTTTTCTTTCCTCTAGCTTACTGTAAGAAAACAGTGTAGGGGCGACTGGGTGGCTCAGTTGTTAAGCGTCTGCCTTCGGCTTGGGTCATGATCCCAGGGTCCTGGGATTGAGTCTTGCATTATGCTTCCTGCTCTGCTGGGAGCCTGCTTCTCCCTTTCCCACTCCCCCTGCTTGTGTTCCTTCTCTTACTGTGTCTCTCTCTGTGTCAAATAAATAAATAAAATCTTTAAAAAAAAAGTTATATGTGGAGTTTCTTTCTTTCTTTTTTTTTTTTTAGATTTTATTTATTTATTTGAGAGAATGAGCATGAGCAGAGGCAAGAGGCAGCCTGCAGAGCAGGGAGCCCACTGCAGGACTCGATCCCAGGACGCTGGCATCATGATCTGAACCGAAGGCAAATGCTAACCAACTGAGCCACCCAGGCGCCCTGTGGATTTTCAACTGTGCAGAGGAGTCAAGCACCTCTTGTTTATATTAAATGATATTAGAGCAACGAGGTTTTTTTTTTCACAACAAGACTTTTATCATTGTCAAAATAGAATGCTATATGGTGACTGTTAGAAAATGACATTTGGTATATGCTTAAATATTGTTGCATTAATGATACAAATCACTAATCTTTGCAGTCAGCAAAATTATAATGAGAGGTTTTTTTTTTTTTAAGATTTTAAGTAATTTTGGGGTGCCTGGGTGGCTCAGTCGGTTAAGTGTCTGCCTTTGGCTCAGTTCATGATCCCGGGGTCCTGGGATCAAGCCCTGTGTCAGCCTCCCTGCTCAGTGGAGAACCTGTTCCCCCCCTCTCCCTCTGCTGTTCCCTCTGCTTGTGCTCTCTCACTCTCTCTCTCTCTATCAAATAAATAAATAAAATCTTAAAAAAAATTTTTAAGTAATCTCTACACCCAACATGGGGCTCAAACTTACAACCCTGAGATCAAGAGTCACATGCTTTACCGACTGAGCCAGCCAGGCACCCTTATAATGAAATATTCTTTAAAATTCTAAATAGCAAAACTATCTACCACTCCAATGACACTCCCTTAGATATGGTGGTGTTGTGCAGTGTACAACTTTAACAACAATACCCAGAGGCTCTGCTGTGGAAGTGATAAGATGAGAATGGTGATTAATGCCATGGGAAGGGACACTAATCTCAGATGAGGGGCATTATTTTATCCTAACCCCATGACCACAACTGTCAGGAGAGGGTGGAAGGAGAGATAAGAGGAGGGCTACAGATAGAGCCTGAAATGACTCACTCCCCATGAAGGTTACCCCCAATTATCCTACAATGTGGCCTTTCTCTTATTTCTCTAACCCGAGGAACTGGCCCCTATCAGCAACTTAGTCCTTACTCAAACTTAGTCCTGCACGGCTTTCTGAGATGCAGCGCCATCTTGGCTCACATATTCCCTCTCAAAGCTTTCTGACTGGTTCTTCTTCCTGCCTTCCTTAAGACCACAGCGATGTTCCCTTTGATTGCTACTCTAGTCTTTCTCCCTATACCATCTTCTCGATCATTCATTTATTCAATAAGCATATCAAGCCTCATGCTAGACCCTGGAGGTTTGAAGATGAACGCAAACAGACTTACTGTGTTTCAGGCCTTGTTCTCAAAACTTTACATGGATTATCTCATTTAATCCTCACTACGCTTTCATTCGTGGATTGGAGGAAAGAATGTGGGAAAAAGGAGGTGCAGTGACCTGAGGTTTCTAGGCTGATTGGATGAAACAGTGAGAAGTCTAGTATAATTTTGGGGAGCAACTAGGTGAATAGAGATGTCACTTACAGATGTAGGGATTAATAGTAGGTTTGGAGAGAAGGAGCAAGATGATGGGTGAAAGTCTAGACAAACCGGGTTTTCAATATCTGTGGGCTCTCCGTGTGGGAGAGTCTACAGACAGTGGGTGGCTCTGAGAGAAGTCTGTACTAAACCCTTACATCTGAGCATATTTAGTATATAAATTGTAGCTGCATGGATAGAATCACTCAAGGAAAGACTGATGAAGAAAAGAGAATCCAGGATTGGGGCTCCTGGCTGGCTCAGTCAGTAGAGCACATGACTCTTGACCTCGGGGGTTGTGGGTTCGGGCCCTACTTTGGCTGTAGTGACCACTTAAAATCTTTTAAAAAGAAAGGTCTAGTAAACAATGGAAATTTCAGAATCTGCACCCACACATATGCTTTCCCATTGGCCACAGTAGATGAACTTTCTTTGTTCCTGTCTAATGCTGATCTCTCCTCTGAGCCACCAGACTCAATGGCAGCCATCTTCCTCTATCCCCCACATCATCAACCCCACATCATAGCTCTCTGCTGGCTCATTCCCACCAGCTTACAAACATTCTGCTCTTTCTCCCATCTTAGAAGAAACTCCTCTTCACTCTACCTCCCAACCAGTCAAAGCTTCTTTGAAGTTAGTCTCCCCCAGAGTTGACCTACCCACTATCTCTGACCTCTCATGTTCTCCATTAACCCTTCTTCTCCAATCTGGTTTTTGCCTCCAGCATTCCACTGACACTGCTCTGGCCAAGGTCACCAGTCACCTCCGCCTCATTAAGTTCAGTAGTTAATTCTCCTTCTTTCTCTAGTTTGTCGGTCTGCTCACTCCTCCTTCATACACTTTTCTTTTCTTGGTTCCAGGACATTACATCATTCACCTCCATTCCTCCTCTGTCTCTCAGTGACATCCTGTTCTTCTCCCAGACCTCAATGTAGCAGTGCCCCAGGGCCCCAGGTTTGATCTCCTTCTCTTTCTCCACCTACTTTCACTGCCCCCACCTCCCCCCACCCCTGTCTCATCCAGTCTCATGGTTTGAATATGAGTTGTTTGCCAGCAACGTCCAGATGTGTATTTCTAGCCCAGACCCCTTTCCTAAACTCCAGACTTCCTTATCTGTCTAGACAACAATACTGCTCGAATCCGCTTGAATGTTGAATAGCTATCGCAAATGTAAAATGTTCAAAACTGAATTCCTAATCTCTTCCCCACCCACTTCCTTGTTCCATAACCTTCCTCAACGAAATTGAGGTCCACTGTCTAGTGGTCAGGCCTCCAATTCTCAAGTCATCGAAGCGACATGCCAAGGTTGGGGGTGGTGGGGGTGGGGCAGACAGTGGCAGTGGCCGGCCACAGTGGGGAGGGAGTATCTTATAACTGTTCGGACAGTGCTTGAACTTGGTGGTGCATGGGGGCCGGCTCAGTCGGTGGGACATGTGACTCTTGATCTCAGGGTCGTGAGTTCAAGCCCCATGTTGGGTGTAGAGATGACTTAAAAATAAAATCTTTAAAAAAGTAAAAATAAAATAAGGTCAGTTATGCCTGATGATAATAAGCAGCAGAACAACATCTAGTCTATTTTATTACAATTTTCAAATTCTCTACGGACAAGGCACCCCCTTAATCCTTCTTACTCAAACCCAGATATTCTAGAACCTACTCGTCACCATGCATCCCACCACTCCCTTGGTGGGATCCTGAGCTAGGTCCTGCCTTTTCTTTTATCTTCTTCTTTCTTCCATTTAAGAAGCTCTATTAACGCTACCTTGAAAAATATCCAGAGTCCCCCGTCTGCCACCTCTGCTGACGCCATTTTGTGTGAGGCACCATCATCCCTTGTTCATATCTATTATAAGTAGTCTCCAAGGAGGCCTGGGCCTCCACCCTTGCCCCTCTCAGTCGTTCCTGACACAACAGCCAGAGTGATTGTTTTTTAGAAGCATGAGTCATGCCATGTGGAGGCCCTGCTCAGTACCCTGCAACGGCCCCTCCTCTCCGTCTTCCCAATGGCCTGTGGGGCCCACAGTCAGCCCAGCCCCTTCGGTCTCACGTCCTCTTCAACTCTTGCATCTCCCTCCCTTGCTTTTGTGGCTCCCACCCCAGTGCCTTTGCAGGAGCTGTCCCGGTTGCCTGGGCTGCTCTTTCCCCAGATGTCAGCTTGGCCAACCCCCTTACTTCCCTCGAGTGTTTGTTCATACGTCACCTTCTCCGTGAGGCCCACCTACCCTGACCGCCCTCTTGCAAAGCTGCCTTCCTTGCTGCCTCCCCCACTTGGAACATGTGTGAATCCTCTTATCTCTTTTTTTAATTTGAAGATATCATTGGCTTTACTAAATGATTCATGAATTAGGTAGCATCCTATCTAGCAAGTAGTGGTGCCCTTCAGGGAGGAGGGGGACAAAATAGAAGTTTGGTTTGTTTTTTATTTTTTATTTTTTTATTTTAATTTTTTTTTTTAATTCAACAGAGATAGAGACAGCCAGCGAGAGAGGGAACACAAGCAGGGGGAGTGGGAGAGGAAGAAGCAGGCTCATAGCAGAGGAGCCTGATGTGGGGCTCGATCCCACAACACCGGGATCACGCCCTGAGCCGAAGGCAGACGCTCAACCGCTGTGCCACCCAGGCGCCCCTGGTTTGTTTTTTAAAGTCGGCTCCACACCCAACATGGGGCTTGAACTCATGACCCTGAGATCAAGTGAACTCAGGACCCTGAGATCAAGAGCCACGTGCTCTCCAGACTAAGCCAGCCAGGAGCCCTCAAAATGGAAGGTGTTTCTAGAAAGGAAGGTGAGGCAAGAAAGTTATAAGGAAAAGAAAAGAAAGGTTGGTGTGCCTGGGGCCCCTGGCTCTTGATCTCAGAGTCATGAGTTCAAGCCCTGTGTTGGGCCTACAACTTACGTTAAGACAAGAAAGGATAATTCCAGGCAAGTTCACTTTCTTGTAGAGGGAAGGGCAGGGGGTCTCATCATGCAGAGGACCTCATCTTCTTTTGGGGACTGAAGATGGCTCTGTGACAGATTCACTGGCACTCAGTGGAGAATTCCTGATTGACTGGTTAAGGCTACATTTGGAGGGAGGGGGGAGTGGGGTGGTGTGAGTCCCCTTACCTTCCTCTCTGTTTTGTTTTTCCTTTTTCTTTAGCGCTTTCCCTGTCTAATGTACTACATAATTTACTTATTATGTTTATTGTTTCTTGTCTTTCTCTCCAGACTAGAATGTAAACCCCCGGAGGGCAAAGATCCTTGTTTATTCACTGATGTTCCCAAAGGTATGGTAACCATGACATTTATCATCTCAACCCGGAATGAAAGAAGGGGTTATTTTCTGTGATATCTTGTAGATATTGTAGAGACTTTTCCCCAGCACACTGGCATAGGTCATCCTACCCAAAGGCACAGATAGAGTCAAATTTTTCACCTGCTTATCTGGAAAACTTTGAAGTTGCTGGATACGGGGTCCTTGCCTTTGTGCGGGATAGAAATCAAATGGGAGGGGCACCTGGGTGGCTCAGTCGTTAAGCGTCTGCCTTTGGCTTGGGTCGTGATCCCGTGATCTTGGGATCGAGCCCCGCATCGGGCTCCCTGCTTGGCGGGAAGCCTGCTTCTCCCTCTCCCAATCACCCTGCTTGTATTCCCTCTCTCGCTGCCTCTCTCTCTGTCAAATAAATAAATAAAATCTTAAAAAAAAAAAAAAAAGAAATCAAATGGGAGCAGGAGAAAGTGAAAGCAGAATTTATTGAGTAGTGTGACAAGTAGAGAATGGCAGATAGAGTGCCTGGGAGACTCGGAAAGGAAAGCAGAATGGGTCTATTTGTTGTTTCGGGTTAGGGGTTTATATAGGAAAGGGGTCTAGGATACATGTCCCTTCAGGACTCCAGGGTAGGGTCCAATCAAAGGAGAATGTCAGGTGGAAACTAGGTGTTATTTTAGAAATCATCGAAGGTGGGGGGTATTGATGTCAGCGTCAGCCGAGGTTGGTTTGAAGTCAAAGCTCTGGAACAGGTTTGGGATCTGGCTCCTCTTAGATTTTATCAGGCGTTTGGGGCCGAGGACAGAACTCAGAGAATGATTAACTTTCTTGTCTCCTGCTTGGAATGGGGACATAGTTTCTTTGGCGTACTCAGAGGCAAATATGGAACATGAGTAAATGGGGCTTAGCAGAAAAACGTCAGAGATGGAGCCTTTCTAAAACGGGGCCCCAGGGCGCCTGCCTGGCTCAGTAGGCAGAGCATGAGACTCTGATCTTGTGGTTGTGAGTTCGATCCCCATGTTAGGCATAGAGATTACTTAAAAAAAAAAAATAAATAAAATATGATAGGGCCACCTGGGTGGCTCAGTTGGGTAAGCGTCCGATCCAGTCGCCTTCTCGGGCTCTGCACCCAGCGGGGGGTCTGCTTGAGATTCTTTCCCTCTCCTTCTGCCCCCCTACTCTGCGAGCATGTGCACGCGCTCTCTCTCTCAAATAAATAAATAAATAAATCTTTTTAAAAAGTAATTAATTAAATAAAATACGATAAAACGGAATTCTTTCATCTTCCCTACCTCAAAGGGATCCAAATATATAGTTGACAGCAGAGCTTTCCCCATCCAGAATTTTCCATCACACTTCTCACCTCTTTGCTTTCATTCTGAACCCTTTATGATACAGTCCCTTCATTGCTGCCTGAATACATCTCTCTTTCCCCATTTCCATTCCCTTAACTCTCCTCTCCCCTCAAGGACAATCATGTAATGTATATACTTTGAATTAGAATGAAGTAAAATTATAAATTATATTTTAATGCTAGTATTTTTGTGGGTTTGAATTTAATTTATGAAAACGGGACTGCGTTTCTTAAAAATTTTTCTTTTCGGGACGCCTGGGTGGCTCAATCAGTTAAGCTTCTACCTTTGGCTCAGGTCATGATCCCAGGGTCCTGGGATCGAGTCCTGCATCAGGCTCCTTGCTCAGTGGGGAGTCTGCTTCTCCCTCTGCCTGCTGCTCCCCCTGCTTGTGCTTTCTCTCTCTGACAAATAAGTAAAATCCTTAAAACATTTTTACATTTTTTTCTTTTCTGTAACTACATATATTCTCTCTCTCTCTCTCTCTCTTTTTTTTAACTGTGCCCCCAACGTGGGGCTCAAACTACTGACCTCGAGATCGAGAGTCACATGCTCTAGTGACTGAGTGGGCCAGGTTCTTCTGTAACAATGTTTTAAAGCTCTGTTCATGGTGCTGTGTGTACTGAAGTGTAACACTTTGCTCGTGCATCCTCCCCATTTCATTCTTCCAAGGCCCCAGTGACTACCACCATGTCTCTGCTGCCACACACAAGGCCTTGATGGACATCCTTATACAAGTTCCTGGTAGGACCCGTACAAATGTTTCTTTGGCATGGAGGTTAGGAGATGAATTGCCACGTCATAGGAGGTACTCTGATCAAGTTCAGATATATTGATTCCCTAAATGGCTGCAGGGCCTGAAGGATCATATATGTCTGTCTCTCTCCTTAACAACATTCAGATTAGCTAGCTTTTTATTTTTGCTACTCTAATAGTATCAAGTGGTATCTCACCATGGTTGTAATTTGCATTTTTCCGATGACTAATAAGCCTGAGTGTCTCTTCGTATGCTTGTTAGCCTTTTGCTTTTCCTTTTCTGCAAATTATCTGCTCATATATGCTTTGCCAATATTGATTTGCAAGAATTCCTTGTTTTTTAGTCATTGTTGGTTTTAATGATTGCACATATCTTCTTCCACTCTGCCTTCTTTCTTGTAACTTTGTCCATTGTGTCATGCTTCGAATAGAAATCCTTAATTTTAAAGACTTATTTATTTATTTTAGAAAGATGGGGGACGGGCAAAGGGAGAAGGATCGAGAGAATCTCAGGCAGACTCTCCACTGACTGTGGAGCCTGACGTGGGGATCGAACTAAGGACGCTGAGACCATGACCTGGATTAAGAGTGGAATGCTCAACTGACTGAGCCACCCAGGCACCCCAGAAATCCTTAATTTTAATGTTGTCAAAATGGTTTGTGCTTCAGATTTAAGTGAGGTGTTTTTGTTTTTTTTTTTTAATTTCTTAAAAGATTTTATTTTTAAGTAATCTCAATACCCAACATGGGGCTTGAACTCACAACCCTCAGATCAAGAGTCACATGTTCTACCATCTGAGCCAGCCAGGAGCCCCCAGATTTAAGTTTTACTTAAAGAATACTTAGCCACTCCTAGGTCACAAATATGCTTTCCTATTAACTTGAGACTTTTGCTTTTCACGATCAGGTCTTTATTTCATCTGGAGTCTATCTTTTTATGTAGTGGTAAGTAGTCATCATGTTTATTGTGAGCCACATTTTCCCACTTGCACTTACTGAATGAACTAGGCCTTCCACATTGATTGAGGTGCGAACTTTCTTGTACATTAAGTATTCATATCTACATGGGTTTGTCTTCAAGTTTCCTATTTTATTCCATTGGTCTATTTGTTCATGAACAAAAATGTATTCTTGAGCAATGTTCCAATATATTTTATTCCAATGGTTTTGTAGTATGTCTTAATATCTAGTAGACCTGGTCCCACTTCTTTACTCAGCATGTTCAAGGTGAACCTTGAATCTGGAATTATTGAGATTGCAATTAATTTATAGAATATTGGGGAGATTGACATCTACCTAATTTTGAGTTATTTCATCTAAGACGGTGTCTTCATTTACTCGGATCATCATCAGTGTTCATTGCTACGGTCTTAAAGTTTAAAAAAAAAGTTTTCTCTGCAGATATTCTTTCTAAGTTCTTAAATACATGAAGGTTTTTTTGTTTTGTTTTTTGTTTTTAAATATTTTATTTATTTGACAGAGAGGGCAAAAGCACGGGGAGTAGCAGATGGAGAAGGAGAAGTAGGCTCCCTACTGAGCAGGGAGCCTGATGCGGGGCTCTATCCCAGGACCCTGGGATCATGACCTTAGCCGAAGGCAGATGCTTAACTGACTGAGCCACCCAGGTGTCCCACATTAAGGTTTTTGTTGCCATTGTGATGTTTCTTATTTTTTAAAATCAGGGGCATCTGGGTGGCTCAGTTGCTTAAACTTTGGATTCTTGATTTTGGCTCAGGTCATGATCTCAGGTTGGCGAGATTGAGCCCTGCATCAGGCTCCACGCTGGACATGGATTCTCTCTCTTCCTCTCCCTCTGCCCTTCCCCGCCCTCCTGTGTGCGCACACACGTACACGCATGCGCTCGCTCTTGCTCTCAAAAAAAATCAAATCAAATCAAATCAAATCTTTAAATTATATTTTCCAGGAGGGTGTGCCTGGTAGAGAGAAACTTCCTCTTTGTCTTTCAAAGCATCTTTTGGTCAGAGACTTGATTTTCAGCTTGATGAAATTCCTTCCCTCTTTGTTAAGGGTTTCTGGCCCAGCAAGAATCTTCTTTTTCTCCTCTTCTGTACCCTCCATGGTTCCAGCTGGAAAAGAAGAAGAAAAAAAAATTTTTTTAAAGCTAACAGCATAGCTTTAAAAACTCTGGTAAGATTTAATGAGAACAAGAAAACGCAAGTAATATTACAAATTAAAAAGGGGATATAACAACAGAAAAAAGAGTTTTTTTAAAGATTTTATTCATTTCTTTGAGAGAGAGTGTCAGAGAAGGAGAGAGAGCACAGAGGGTGAGGGAGAAGCAGATTCCCCACTGAGCAGAGAGCCCAATGTGGGACTTGATCCCAGGACCCTGAGATCATGACCTGAGCCGAAGGCAGATGCTCAACCGACTAAGCCACCCATGTGCCCCAGTAAGGTTATTTTCATTAAAAAAACACAGAATAATCTATAGACAGGTTATTACAGTATTTAAAGAGTATAGTAAGGTAGGTGATTAAAAAAGCTGATTGCAATTCTATACAATCATATCATGTAATTATACAAAGAAGCGTTAAAATAGCAACAAGACCATGACATAGCTCAGAAATAAACCTAACAACGAGGTGTAAGATCTGTATGTAGAGGGGCGCCTGGGTGGCATAGCGGTTAAGCGTCTGCCTTCGGCTCAGGGCGTGATCCCGGCGTTGTGGGATCGAGCCCCACATCAGGCTCCTTTGCTGGGAGCCTGCTTCTTCCTCTCCCACTCCCCCTGCTGTGTTCCCTGTCTCGCTGGCTGTCTCTATCTCTGTCGAATAAATAAATAAAATCTTTTAAAAAAAAAAGATCGTACGTAGAAAATTATAAAACTGTGCTAACAGATAACAGAAACCTAGCAAAGTGAGAGCTACTCTGTGTTAACAGTAGGAAGACTTTAATGGCAGAAAAAGACAATTCTCTGCAGATTGATCTACAAATTCAATGAATTTTTACTCAAAACAAGTATGGATTGATAAGCTGATTCTGAATGTATATGTAAGAAGAGACCAAGAATGGTGAAGACTAAATTCTAGTTTTGAACTTATTATATATATTGAAATTTTCTACCGTAAAGATTTTTTAAAATCTTGTCTGTCCTTTGTCTTTTATTCTTCCTATGTTATAATAAAACTCTCATATACTTGTTCGATTTCAACAATTATCAGTTCCTGTACCATCTTGTTTCATTTATACTCTCGTCTATTTCCCCCACTCCAGATTATTTTGAATCCGATCCCAGACATTACATCATTTCATCCTAAACAGGGAACTCTCTTTAAATGTTTTGACAACATAGCTGCAAGAGGAATCTTTTTGCTCTCCACATAAGTTACTCATACGTTCCAATAAAATAAAATAGAAGTGGAAGTTAGATTGTGTTTCTCTTAAATATATTTTCAAACTTCTCTTTAATCTTGTCACTTTAATAATACAACTAAAATTTATAAATAAATGCAAAAAAAAAATGGAGTTAGTTACCTTTTTTCAAACAATCCAGAAGTAAAGGGTTAACTCAAATCCATCAGACAAACGGACAGTGGAATTGATTTATCTCAGACCGATGTATTGGATTTTATTTTATTTATTATTTTTTTAAATCTTTCATTCATTCACTTGACAGAGAGAGAGAGAGAGAGCACAAGCAGGGGGAGCGGGAGAGGGAGAAGCAGGATCCCTGTTGCAGGGCTCGATCCCAGGACCCCGGGATCACCCAATGTATTGAATCACCCAATGTAATGAATTTTAGCTTCAAATCTGGCTAAGCATTTATCATAATTATGGAAAGTTTTGGCCCATGATGAATTTTTAACTCTCAGACATGTTCAATCTTGGTATAATACATGTAGATTATTTTATTCCTTAAAAAAGTGACACATAGGGGCATCTGGGTGGCTCAATAAGTTAAGTGTCAGCCATCAGCTGGGGTCATGATCCTGGGCTCCTGGGATCGAGCCCCATATCGGGCTCTTTGCTTGGCAGGGAGCCTGCTTCTCCCTCTGCCTGCTCCCCCTACTGCTCCCCCTGCTTGTGCTCTCTATCTCTGACAAATAAATAAAATCTTTAAAAATAAATAAATAAAGTGACCCATACACACACACTCCAGATATAGTTTGGTACACAAAGTGATGTTTTCCCATGAACTATCTATAGGATGTAGTCAGGGATGTGCCAGGTAAAATGATGCTGGGTGTTGGGTCAAGTTAAAGATTTGAAAGTTTCATCTGCTTCCATGGTAGCAAATTTATTCCTGCCATGACTGCAATGAACAGTAATCAGATACTTGGAGAATGTTGATGGTGACACCAGTTGTATCCTTCTAAATTGATGACCACAAGAAAACAGTGTGAGAGTGTTGACAAGATTAAATGTTTCAGAGATGTGTCATCAGATGTGTGATCAGTTGCACCTGGCTGGCTCAGTCGTTAGAACATGCAACTCTTGATCTCAGGGCTGTGAGTTCTAGTCCCACATTGGGTGTAGGGATTACTTTAAAAAAAATGTGTGATCACACGAAGTAATCCACTTTCTTTTTTATCATCTGAACAGATCATAAAAGTCTATGTATTACCAGATAGACCCCCAAAGCACTTATTTTTACATTTTATCTATCAATCTATCCATCTGTCTATCTATCATCTATCTATCTATTTGACAGAGAGAGAGAACATGCATGAGGAGTGGCTGGCAGAGGGAGATGGAGAAACAGGCTTCCTGCTGATCAAGGAATCAGATGCGGGGCTCAATTCCAGGACCCTTGGATCATGACCTGAGCTGAAGACAGATACTTAACTGACTGAGCCACCCAGGCGCCCCTGAATTTTATTTTTTAAAGTAATCTCTACATCCAGCATGGGGCTTGAACTCAGGACTCTGAGATTAGGAGCTGAATGCTTTACCAACTCAGCCAGTCACGTGCCCCCTGCTCAAAGCATTTCTAAACATTGGTATTCCCATATGTTATTACATTCATTTAAAAAGTCAAGTACTGGGCCACCTGGGTGGCTCAGTCACTTAAACATCTGCCTTCGGCTCAGATCATGATCCCAGGGTCCTGGGATCCAGTCCTGCATCGGGCTCCCTGCTCGACGGGGAGCCTGCTTCTCCCTCTGCCTGCTGTGCTCTCTCTCTGACGAATAAATAAATAAAATCTTTAAACACACACACACAATAAATAAATAAATAAATAAACAAATAAATAAATAATTGTCCAGTCCTGGGGCACCTGGGTGGCTCAGTTGGTTGAGCATCTGACTCTTGGTTGCCGCTTGGGCTGTGGTCTTGGGGTGGTGGGTTCCAGCCTGGGGAGAGGTCCACGCTGGGCACAGAGTCGGCTTGGGATTCTCTGTCCGTCTCCCTCTGCCCCTCCCACTTGTGCTTTCTCTCTCTCTCTCTTTCAAATTAGTAAATACGTCTTTAAAAAAAATAAAAAGTCAAGTACTTGGGTAATTTTTCAGTTTTCATTATTTCCTCACAGTGTCATAACGCACTCCAGACAATATACCTTCAGTGTCACAAGCAGGCTCTCTGCTTGTGTTCACTGACTAATCGTATTTATCCAAATATTTGCCCATGAGTAGACGGTTTTGTCTGGTGATTTTCCATCATTTTTTAAGAAGTCCTGTAAGATCGGGGCGCCTGGGTAGCGCATTCGTTAAATGTCTGCCTTCGGTTCAGGGCATGATCCCGGAGTCCTGGGATCAAGCCCCGCATCGGGCTCCTCTGCTGGGAGCCTGCTTCTTCCTCTCCCACTCCCCCTGCTTGTGTTCCCTCTCTCACTGGCTGTCTCCCTCTGTCAAATCAATAAATAAAAACTTAAAAAAAAAAAAAAAGTGTCTGCCTTCGGCTCAGGTCATGATCCTGGGGTCCTGGGAAGGGGTCCTGGGATGGAGCCCTGCATCAGTCTCCCTGCTCATGGGGAGCCTGCTTCTCCCTCTCCCTCTGTTGCTCCCCCTGCTTGTGCTCTCTCCCCTTCCCTCAAATAAATAAATAAATAAATAAATAAATAAATAAATAAAATCTTAAAAGACAAAACAAAAACAAAAACCGGGTTGCCTGGGTGGCTCGGTGGTTTGAGTAGCCGGCTCTTGATTTCAGCTCAAGTCAGGATCTCAGGGGTGAGGGATCAAGCCCTGCCTGGGGCTCCATGCTTAGCGGGGAGTCTGCTTGAGATTCTCTCTCTCCCTTCCCCCCCCAACACGTGTGCGCTCTCTCCTCAAATAGTAAATAAATCTTTAAAGTGGAGTCCGTTGGAATCCAGATCCAAAGTGAGAGTTATTTACTAGGTGCTTTCTCTCTCAGTGGCTTCTGGACTGTAGTCTCTGCCCCTCTAACTCCCAAGGCTGCTAAAAGCACCCCTCAGTCTCCTAGCTACCTCTCAGGGAATGCCCCACCTGGAATAGCAGTCCTAAACGGGGGCTTCCATTCCTTAATTTCTCTCTTCCCAGATCCTGGCTCAGTAATTCTTCACTAACTTGTTAACTTTCCAATGATTTCAAGAAGAGATTTTTCGATTTTTCCAGTTTTACTAGTTTTCCTCAGTGGGAGAGTTGGTCAGAATTATCTAGTCACTGACACTGGAAGCCCAAACCAACCCTCCGTCTTACCTTCTTATGGAAAAAGTGCTGTAATAACAAAGATTTGCTAAGAAACAAAATGACAATGGGAATGTTAACATTGTAACCATTACGCTAGCCCCAAACAATGAGAGGAAGTGCCACCTAAGGGAGATTCCACAAATATACAAAAACACAAGTGTAACACAGTTTTAAAAAAGCAACTCAAACCTACACTGCTAACAAATTATGTTTCCAGAAAATGGGGAGTATCCCAACTCTGCTTGAGAATGCTTTATATTCAGTTTACAAATACCGTATTATAGCAACCTTTACTAGCCCGTAGCAGTTGGCTGTAAGAGAGAATGAAGGCCTGTGGTATTGAAAAGCTTCTGTGCATTCTGGAATTTGCTCTCAGCGGTCAGCACGGCCAGGTTGACTGACTCACCAGTGAGCCTCAGCCCATATATTGAGAACCACTACCATACGGAAGGAAAAGGCAACTGAAATCCTTGAACCAAGGCTTTCTTGAATGGCCTTCACTAAACGTTTCTGTCTTGAGATCTCTGTCTTTCCCTGATTAGGTTACAATGGAATGGATTAGGTTTCTACTGATTAGACCAAAGTACGGTTCTCAAATCCACCCTAATCTTCATCCAAGGCCAGCTTGATTAGACTTTTTTTTTTTTTTAAGATTTTATTTATTCATTTGAGAGAGCCAGCACTAGCAGGGGGAGAGGCAGAGGGAGAGGGAGAAGCAGACTCCCCGCTGAGCAGGGAGCCCGATGCCGGCTCCATCCCAGGACCTGGAGATCAGGACCTGAGCTGAAGGCAGATGCTTAACCAACTGAGCCACCCAGGTGCTCCTAGACTTGATTTTTGAAAACTTCCAGAGATTGGTTATATTATCTATTGTATATGGGTTTAACCAGATGAATTGTGGGGAGCCCCAAGTTTGGGGGGTGATTTCGACATCCCGCTGACCAGACAATTCTCAGCAAATTGCCCTAGATAACAAGTTTGGATAAATGGTAATCTGGTTCCTTAACCTCTTGGAGCTTCAGTTTTCTCATTTTGAAAATGGGAATAATTATGTTGTCCATGTCATAGGTATTTGAGGAGTTTTAAATGAAATAATGAATATAAAATTCTTAGCTTAGTACATGGCACACAGGTAAGCGTTGTCTCATGAATTTGTGGGAAGGTGATGCTCTGCTAGGGTTGTTTTGGGGCTGGACAGGGGCCTCAGGTCCTTTGAGAGGAATTACGGGAAATCAGGGATGGGTAGCTGGTATTCTGTTGTGACTGCAACATTTGACTGGGCAGGGGCCTGAGTGTGGCATGACCACATGGCGGTGGCCACACGGATATTTGAATCTTTACGGCTGAGTAATAAAAACTAAAGCTTAAAACTAGGGAGTTAGTTGTGACCTTAGAATGAAATCATGGAGCACAGAACCTGGTAAGATTCTGGAAACTTTGTAATTTTGTCATGTCTGCTATGTTTCTTCCTCTAACATGCTTTTCTATTATGGCTACTCAGCACACAGTGTCTTGGCCCCATGGGACTAAATGTTTTATCTGCTTTATTTCATTTAGTGCTGTTATATTAACCTCGTGTTTCATGGGAGAAAATGGAGACTTAGAGAGGTTAAGTAATTTCTTGTCGGGCTTAAGAGCTGGATCTCTGAACACAACATATTACTTTTAGGGTTGTTGAATTTGAGAGTTGACACTCCAAATGGCTGTTGAATTCATTCATTTAACAAATATTTAGTGAGCAATGACCATATGCCCTGCACTATGTTGGTCTCTGGGGATTCAGAAATGAGTACAAGGCTACAGCTACAATAAAACAGCTGCATTTATTGAGTGCTAATTCTGTGTCAGGCACTTTGTATATGTTAGTTCATTAAGCTGTTGTAACCGCCCTGTGAGAAGAGTATCGACATCCTATTTTGTAGATGAGGGGGCTGAAGAGATCTGCCCAAGGCCACACAGCCAGGAAGTGGCAGAGCTCTAACTTTCCAGTCTTGCCTTCTTTTTCAGAAATGAAAATCTCACTGTTTTACTTTTAAAAATAACATCCTTTTTAAAAACTATAAGTAATATATACTCAAATAACTTAAGCAACGTGAGTGCTGGTCTTCTCACAAAACTTGCCACAACAGGGTGTTAATAATTTTAATTTTTTGCCAGTGTATTAATAGATGAAAATGTTATATTTTGAAGTTCTTTTATTATTTTCCCATTTTTTACAGCTTCATTGAGATATATTTCACACACCATAAACTTTGCCTATTGAAAGTACATAGTTCAGTGGTTTTTAGTACACAGGATTCTCAGAGTTGTGCAACCATCATTACAATCTAACTTTAAAACTTTTTTAACAACTGGGAAAGAAACCCATACCCACTAGCTGTTCCTCTCCATTCCTCTACTCCTCTACGCCTCAGCCCCAGGCTAGTTATCTTTATGTGTTTATTGGCCACTAGTGATTTTATGTCTGTTTTTTGGATTACTCTTTTTTTTTTTTTTTTTTAAATTTTTTTTTTTTTTTTTTGACAGAGATAGACAGCCAGCNGCGAGAGAGGGAACACAAGCAGGGAGAGTGGGAGAGGAAGAAGCAGGCTCATAGCAGAGGAGCCTGATGTGGGACTCGATCCCAGAACGCCGGGATCACGCCCTGAGCTGAAGGCAGACGCTTAACCGCTGTGCCACCCAGGCGCCCCTGGATTACTCTTTTTTAAAATTGATTAGAGATGTTCTGTATTTATCATGAAGATTAACCATCTGTCTACCATGCATACTGCAGTATTTTAAAGCTTATTTTCTCATTTGTTCTACTTTGTTGGTGATATCTCTTCCTGACAGATGTTTAAATATCTTTCAATTTTAAAAATAACTAATTGATTATCATTCGCCATAAACGGTTTCCCTCCTCCAATTATTATAAAATTTCCCCCCATATATAGTAGTATTGGTGTTTGCCTAAGTTTTCAATCCATCTTGGGCTTAGTTGGAGATAGAATAGCAATATCTTACCAAATACTACTAATTTGAAAAGTCACTTGCATCAAATGGCCAAATTTCTATTCCTCTTTGAAAATGCACAGTATGACAACTGCGCACACTGGTTGAGTGTTTAACCAACAGGGTCGGCTTTCTGTCTTTGGTTTTGGCTTACTGTTCTGCTACCGCAGTCTTGAAATTCTTTAGCAATTTTGCACAAGGGGCCCCGCACCTTCATGTTGCACGGAACCCTGAAAATTATGCATTAGTCCCGTTTACAAGTCCCAGGCACTGTACCAAGCGCTGGACATCTTTAAAAGGAATCATAAACCACGTTATTTCACTTAATCTTCATGGCAATTCTGTTAAGCAGCCGTTCTCATTTTCCTCTTCATTCTCTAAATGGGGCGATGGAGGCAAGAAGATGAAATAAGGCCCCAGAGCCAGAAAGCTGCAGCAAAGGGGTCAGAAGCCAGCACCTGTCCAGCCAGAGCCGAGCGAGGAGGCAAGAGTCCCTTAACCAGGCCGACTGGTGCAATCTGGCGGTGAAGCTGGGAGCGTGTGGGGGCGGGCGGTGCCGCGTCTACCGTCCCTCGCGGAGCCCGCGGGGNTTAGCGGGCGGGCACTCGCGCGCGCAGCGGTTGTGTTGCCTGCGAGTTTCCCAAGTTCACACAGGCCCTGGGTTGGCATGGCAACCAGGCAACCTGTTCCAGAGCCGCCTGCCTTCTCCGCACATGCCGCTGCCACCGCCGGAGCCGGGGCCAGAGACTATCCCAGGATGCACCGCGCCAGCCCCGTCCCCAGTGGGCCGCCATGTTGTCGGAGTGAAAGGTAAGGGGGAGCGAGAGCGCCGGAGAGAGAAGATCGGGGGGCTGAAATCCATCTTCATCCTACCGCTCCGCCCGTGAGTATCCGCACCCCGCCGGTCCCAAACGCTGCTCCGGACCCCCAGCGAGCAGATTGTCCCTTTGTATTGGTGTTTGAGAGCGGTTGTGGGGGTGAGAAGGGCTTTGGAAAAGCCGCCCGGGGCCCTGGCTGAGGCTTCTCACTCGCTGTTCCTCGTACATGTTTTGGAGTCAGCAGCAAGGCCCCTATTGTTATCAAAGGAGGGAGGGGGTGGGGAGCGGGGTCGAAGCGAGGAAATGCCGGGGGTTTAGGCCCGGGCCCAGGGCACAGACGTGCCTGTACATATGTGCTCGGCCCCGTTGGAGCCCCCGAAGATTGATGTTGCCATTCGGGTTGCTTTTTTCATGGGTTTGCGAAGCCGCGAGTCTTCTGTGTGGCCATGAAGTGTAATTCTGGGCCACTCTGGGTTTCTTCGACTTCTTGAGCTTCCGTGGCAGCGCCAAAGCAGGAGGAACAATAAATCGCTTTAGAAGCAGCCTCGGCCCATGTCTGCAGGCGAGACCCACCATGGGGGAACTTTGCGAGCCTTAAATGTGGAGAAGTGGCGATCAGGAAGTTTCAGATCGCTTTTTAGTCTCCTGGGTGCTTGTGGCCTTTTGTTTCCGTGAGAGCTTGGGTTTTTGGTGGGTTCTTCCTCTTCGAGCCTCCCTGTGTTGGTGAGTGTCTGTCTTAACTCAAAGAGGGGCTCACCCCTCGGTACTAGGAAAACAGATACGCAGTACCAGATAGTTGTAGTCCTCACAGACGTTCTTGGTAAACAGACATCGTTTGTTATATACTTGTCAGTACCACTCCCACGTCAAGTGAGAAATAAGCTCCTGTAACTTTTCCCCCCACGAGAGCCCCCCCCACACCCCGACGCGCGCGTACACACACACACACACACACACGGGAGACGGGGAAGGTTTTATCCTCCTCATAACTTGAATTGTTACTCTTCATTGTCTAATTGAGAAAACACTGTTTATAGTTGTCGATACCCAGTCCGTTCACTTCCCACTCTTCCTGGGATTAAGAATGAGAGTTTATGGAGGGTATTTTGGGGTCCTGTTTTAAAGTCAGTTACTTCTGAAACAATAGGTTTGTGGCTTTAGGTTTTTGTTTGTTTTAAGAAGCACACAAAAACTCACCAAAGCAAGCCAAGATATGTGGCTCCCAAAGCATTTTTCGTAAACAAAATAAACATTTTGACTCTTTGTTAATTTTAACTTTATAAAACACTCTTTGGGGCTGTTGATTGTTTATCTGGATCTTTGGGAAATACTCGCTGGATTTTGAACTTTGAATTAGTATTTCGCCTTAGCCACAATTGAATTCATTTTGTCCAAGGCCTCAGCTTTTTGAAGTTGGGTTTGAAGTTTAGTTTGGGTTTGAGACAAACTGCTTTAAAGTAAATTTATGACCACAGATTTTCTTTTCAGTGTGGCAAAAAAATAAACACCTTTTAAACTAAGCATTTTAGTTAAAAAAAGAAAGGTGAGTGGTGGAGAGGTTAAACCGTGTTCCTTTGCTTAAGATAAAATCTATTAGTGATAGTCCAAAAAAAACTTTGATGTAAACAGTTTGAAAACTTTGGAAGAGTAACTAGAATCAGCACTTATTTCTAGTTGCTTAAAATATTTTTATAATGTGCTGTTTGTAAAAAAGTCACATTTCAAATGCTACTCATAACTTTTTAGTGGGCTTTGAGAGTTCTCTAAAAAGCATCAGCAATTTAAATGTTTTCTGATATTTAAGTGACTGGTTTCTTAATTTTTGTGCTGTAGTTGCCAAGATATTGCACAACTACCCAAGACACATGTTAATTGCTTAGGTATTTGCTCACTTTCAAACTGTCCCTTCTGCCAGGTTTTCTCTTGTTTGAGAAACTGCCTTGCCTCATTAGGTAAAGCAGGAAGTCTTAGGGCACACAGATAGCTTTACAAAAGCCAATTGTTTTGTTTGAACTTTTTATGGGAACTCCTCCCCCCCTCCCCAACCCCTAGTTAGACTGTAGTGGTGTTCTGTGTGTCAGAGGTAAACCTTTTTTATATGGAAATTCGTTGTTAGATAAGTATTGTGGCAAATCTTTTATTTCAGTAAAGATTGCGTTTGCTGTTTTAGGAATCCTCTTAGGGACTGGAGCTTCATTGCCTTAACTGGTGGTAACTGAACGCCTGGGGTCTCAGCATGGTGATTTGAAAGTTACCAAAAAGTTTTATATCATTTTATTTTGATTAAAAAAAACTTGTGAGTCCTAGAGAAAGCATTTCTTCTATTTTCTAGATGGGGAAACAGGCTCAGAGAGGTTACTAGTTTAGTGGTAAAGGTTAGGTTTTGGGACTCCTGGCTTGCTCTAGAACAGACTGTTACATTGATATTCCCTTGTGGAAGAAAATGGAACTGGCTGCTATTGGTAGTAAGAGGGCAATGACTTTGTATGGTGATGGATGGTAACTAGAATTATTGTGATCATTTCAAGTGTATACAAATATCCAGTCATTATGTTGCACTCATGAAAACTAATACAATGTTATGTGTCAGTTATACCTCCATAAAAAAGGGCAGTTAATTCTTTCGAAAATCAAACGGGAGGGTATTAGGCTGCTTGGCACTTTGCAAAGACCTATGGTAAACGCAGCTATGACTTTTTGGTTTTGATACTTAAGCATGAACATGATCCTTTGCATGAACGCAGAAACTGTAGTCTAGAAAGCTAGACTACCCGCTACTCTAGTAAGATTCTGATGGATTGGAATTGTTAACTGAAACTAGGCATTTCCAAATTAGGCTTTGAATAAATTACAGATTCCATTGTGTCTTTCTCTGGCTTCAAAACATGAATCGTGAGAAACAGTTCTTTATCAGGAGGCTTAATTCTATAAAGAAATAACTTAATAGTTTCCTCATAAATCTTGTGAATCTGTTTTTGAAATGTTACAGTAGGGCTTCGTAGAGAGAGAAGGCATTTGTAGCAGTGGACTATTAAATTGATAGCCTTGAAACTAGACTCCAGTGAGTATAGACAGGTGTAGTCTAATAGGTAACTGATTAATTACTTTGTAGCAATTTTTAAAGCACCCACAGGCTGTCAAATGTTCTATATTATGTATAAATGTAGTTTTGATGTTACGAAATTTAAATAGTAATATTTCATAGTAACATTTTGGAGATTCTTTGTTCCAGAGAAGAGTAGTGGCTGCAAGTGAGAGAAATAGTTTCTGTGTTGATTTACTGGGAAGTAGCAAGGGGTTGATAGAAGAACTAAGTATGGGTTCAAAACAGATTTATTTATTTGTTTGTTATTTTTTAAAGATTTTATTTTTTAAGTAATCTTCACATCCACCTTGGAGCTCCAGGCCGCAACCCCGAGATCAAGAGTTGCTCCATAGTGTGAGCCAGCCAGGCGCCCCCAAAACAGATTTAGGTTTGAATCCCTTCTGCAACTCACAAAGCCAAATGGCCTTTTTGGCACATCACATAACCTTAGCATTTTTATTTGTAAAGTAGGATTGATAAGACAGTGTCTGCAGTGTATTTGCCACACAATTGTATTGAGGTGTCTGTTTTTTTTACTTTGAGGCTTTCTACACCAGTAAAGTGTTTGAATTTGGTTGGTCTCATCCTGTTTATAATGAAGTAATGATGTGATTACAGTTGTGAATTATTGGTAAAAATTTTGACCCACCCCCCAACAGCCGCTAAAAAGGTTCAGGCTAAGAACATTCTGTTGCTCTTCTTGGTCGGGGGGGGGGCTTAACTGTTTCTTCAAGGAGCATCCTGTGGGGGCACCTGGGTGGCTCAGCCTTTAAGCGACTGCCTTCAGCTCGGGTCATGATTCCAGGGTCCTGCTCGGTGAGAAGCCTGCTTCTCCCTCCAACACTCCCCTTGCTTGTGTTCCCTCTCGCTGTCTCTCTCTGTCAAATAAATAAATAAATAAAATCTTAAAAAAAAAAAGGAGCATCCTGTGAATATGTTGGACATTTTAAAGGATCTTTTCAAGTTTTAGACAGTCTTGAGTTATTGCTAATTATATATGGAGTTTGGATTTTTGTTTGGTTTATTGGCTTATGTCTGCTCTACTTGTAAAGTGATATTTTATAGAGCTCTTGTTCATTTAAGAAGTATCTGCAAAATTGGCATAAGGTGTAAATGAGTTGGATAGAGGAGCCATTGATTGAAGTCCAATTCTATATTGTTAGGTTTGGTAACAATATAAGCTTTCCTGGAGTTGCTGTATTGAATTCTGATCTCAGTACCTTGTCATATTGCCTGCCACCAACTAACTACATTTATTTCCATACCTGCACATATTCAGCAACTTAAAAATAGAGGTTTCAGTTTGGAAAATTGTGTATATATTATAAAATATTTAGCTGCTTGGTAGAAATTGGTTGTAGATTTGGTATTGCAAAAGATACGGGGCTAATTTTTGTCTTGGTATATATCAAGTTATGTTTTAAAAAAACGCAAATTTTAAACATTTGTAACCTCTTCGTCCTTAGGTGCTGGTGGAATGAGCGTTGCATGTGTCTTGAAGAGAAAAGCAGTGCTTTGGCAGGACTCTTTCAGCCCCCACCTGAAACATCACCCTCAAGAACCAGCTAATCCCAACATGCCTGTTGTTTTGACATCTGGAACAGGGTCGCAAGCGCAGCCACAACCAGCTGCAAATCAGGCTCTTGCAGCTGGGACACACTCCAGCCCTGTCCCAGGATCCATAGGAGTTGCAGGCCGTTCCCAAGACGACGCTATGGTGGACTACTTCTTTCAGAGGCAGCATGGTGAGCAGCTTGGGGGAGGAGGCAGTGGTGGAGGCGGCTATAATAATAGCAAACATCGATGGCCTACTGGGGATAACATTCATGCAGAACATCAGGTAAAAAAAAGTTCACTATTTCAGCTTTGAAACTCTTTTATAATCTCTGTTCAATTAGGATATGTGCTTTCAATGAATGTCTTTAAAAGCCTAAATTGCTAATTTCATTTGGTCCAAACTTAAAGAGTCATTTGTTTTAAAGGGTAAATGTTGTAATATCGTTACTGGGTCATTTATCATTCTGGTGCTAAATAGTAAACCACCAATTCATTTAAGAAAAGACAAGATTGTTTTAATGTCCGTGTGCTACATTTTCACTATCCTTTTTTTTTTTTTTTAAGATTTTATTTTATTTATTTGAGAGAGAGGGAGAGAGAGCAAGAGAGAGCATGAGCAGTGGGAAGAAGGAGAGGGAGTAGTAGGCTCCCTGCCTAGGGATCATGACAGCTGAAGGCAGACACTTAACTGACTGAGCCACCCAGGAGCGCTTTATATATATACTTTTTAAACCAAGAATACTTTTTTCCCTTTGACATATATTCCGTTAAGAACTGTTTGGGCTTTTTACAGGCTGCATCCATATTTTCAGAGCTTTTCCTGTTGGGTGTGTGTGTCTTTTGTTTTTAAGATGCTAGAGTTGAAGGTACTAGGAAGTTGATAACAAATTAGCTGCTCAAGTGAAATTTATTTGAAATGGAACTGGTGTATTTGATGTTTTGTGTCAGAGAGGAGTGGTTGTGGCTTTTAGGTTTCAACCATCTTTGTCCTCTTGTTCTAAGCACGTTTCATTTGATTAATTTTAACATGCTTTTACTAATCTAAAACCACAGCTGGAATCACAGCATATTTTACCGAGAAGAGTGTGTTGCCTGATCTGTGTTTCCTAACTTCCTCATAGTGATGAAAGGATTAGAATGTTTTATTCAGGCTATTCTTTGACATAGGGTATAGGTTGAATTTGCAGAGGGTTCATTTTTTATTGTCAGTGTCTGAGTACTGACTAGCAAAAAGAACGGACATCTTTCACTGGGTCTCTGGTGCTTCTGTTCTGCTTCAGAAATAAATCAGGTACGAGCACATTTGCAAATTTGAATTCTCAGTTGTGCTTTCCCTGACCCTTCCAAAAAAGGCAGTGTGTGTGCCATGGTTCTTTACTATAGTAGAAACGAAGAGGTGGAATTTACTTCTTATTCACGAGATTTATTGAGCACATTGATTATATATCTTTGGTTTATTGGAACAATTCTCAGCATTAGTGCTGCTTCATAAGAACCTACTATGTGTATGTAGGTGATAGACGCTAAGAAGTTAGACATAGGGGCCTTTTTATTTTTTTTTAAGATTTATTTATTTATTTTGGAGAGAGTGAGTGAGGCGGGGCGAGGGTGGGTATAGGAAGGGAGGAGAGAATCCTAAGCGGATTCCATGCTGAGTGCAGAGCCTGATATAGGGCTTGATCTCACAACCCCGAGATCCTGACTTTAGTTGAAACCAAGAGCTGGACACTCAACCGACTGTACCATCCAGGCGCCCCTAGGGGGCTTCTTATGCACTTAGGACACATTGTCTTTTTTGTTGTTTGTTTAAAGATTTTATGTATTTGTTTATTATTATTTTTTTAAATAATTAAAAAAATTTTTTTTAAGATTTTATTTATTTGAGAGAGAGAGAGAGAGAGCAAGAGAGGGAACACAAGCAGGGAGAGAGGGAGAAGCAGGTTTCCCACCAAGCAGGGAGCCTGATGTGGGGCTGGATCCCAGGACCCCGGGACCTGAGCCAAAGGCAGACGCTTAATGACTGAGCCACCCAGGCGCCCCTATGTATTTATTTATTTAGAGAACAAGTTGGGGGGAGGGGCAGAGGGAGAGGGAGAGAAAGAATCTCAAGCAGTCTCTCTTCTGAGAATGGAGCCCAACACAGGGCTTGATCCCACAACCCTGAAATCATGACCTGAGCTGAAATCAGGAGTCCCATGTTTAACTGACAGAGCCACATAGGTGTCCCAGGGCACTTTTTATCTTTAAGGCACTGTATTTCTTTCCTATTTGCCTGGAGTCTTGCGGGTGGGAATCAGATTTTATTCACCTCAATATCCCATTCCCTAGAATTTGGCCTATAATAGAGCATC
This sequence comes from Ailuropoda melanoleuca, assembly GCF_002007445.2. NCBI lineage: Eukaryota > Metazoa > Chordata > Mammalia > Carnivora > Ursidae > Ailuropoda > Ailuropoda melanoleuca. The sequence continues at coordinate 9,712,390 of NC_048219.1, read as the reverse complement.
AGAGCAAATCTATTAAACACATGAGTCCCTAATCCTTTGGGTTTAAAATAAAATTGGAGAAAAAGAATATTGTCACAAAGAGAAGGACCTTGAATGCCAGGGCTAAGATTTATTAATTCAGTAGGCCACAGGGTTTTTGAATGTGTATGTTTGGCTTTTATCCAGTGGTGTTTGGGAAAATTGAGTAGGTAGTGAGAGATTGGAGTGGGTAAGGATTGGTGTGAGCAATGAAAAAGAAGTTATGGGACTGAGAAATACAGAGCTTGGTGACTGAATTAGAAATCTTAGGTCCCTGGGAAAATGAAGTAATACAGGAAAAGGAATAGAGGGGGTATCTGGTTTGGGGACAAGATAATTAAATTTGGTAATGTATATGTTGGGTTTGAGATGTAGGCAGCTGTACATGTAGAGGGAGACCAAAGTAGAAGGTGTTTGGTTTGGATGGTATCTGTGTAGGAGCAAATGTGGAAGGCCTGTAATCTTTGCCTTATTTGGCTAAACATTGTTTAGAAATCATAAACATTGGTTTGAGAAATCTCTATTATAGATCTCGTGTTGGCTTTTCTAATGATAGGCTGTTGGGGAAAGCTTAAAGAAGAATCAGGGTGCTCGCCTGTCCTGTGCAAGGTGGGAAAATCAACTCTGGGTCAGTTTTTGGTAGAGCTCTAAGATCTAAAATCTGGTTGTGCTGTGCAAGTCAACAAGTGTTTATTGAAGGCTTAGTCTGGGCTGTGTCTTCTGCTGCGCCTTATCATAAGGAACCACATCTGACTTGTTGAGCAGTTTTATCTGGGTCAGTTAGCAAACTGGAGTCACTGTTAAATGGTAAAACCTGTTCCATACTCAGGGGCCTAAACCAGTGAACCAACTTGGAATTGGCACTCATCACAACGCAGTTCTGTTGGGCCAGACACATGATATAATGAACAGCATTAGAGAAACTAAGGGTAGTTGCTGTGTTGCAGATGTGGGCCACACACAGATCACCTCTTCTGCAGTCCTTATAGTGTATTATAATTTACTGGCTTTGGTGTTGATCTCATCTCTTGGTCTGAACTATTCCAGGGCAGAGACTGTTGTGTTTTTCATGCCCCTTTGTCAGGTGATGTCTGCAATTTTTGTGTTGACTGAATGAGGGAAGACCATAAGTTCTTCAGATTTGTCCCTGGGTACAGCGGTAGATCCTAGAGCTCAGCTGTCCTGCGGGGACGCGCATGGCAACAGGTGAGGCGGAGGTGAGTGTAGTATAATTGAAGAGTGGAGGGGCTTATCTCTAGTGGAGAATCACTGCCCTATCAGCCTTTGTTACTGACTGGAGGAGTAAAAAGGTGTTTGATCTGTCAGATGGGAACCACTGAAGGGGATAGAAACATTTATATTTTAGGCACATGGGCTATATTTCCTATATTAAGTCTCAGAACAATGCCATGGGGGAGGTAATACCGTTTTTGAGAGATGAGCAGGTGAAGCTTAGTTACCAGGTAAACCTGGTTTTGAAATCAGGTCTCTGTGATTCCAGTTCCCATGCTCTCTGTTCTGCCGCACCCCCTGCCCCCAGTTCCAACCTTAAAAACTAAATCAAAGCAAACAAAGCGATTGCAACAAAGTAGCACATTCTGAGGTCAGAGAATTAGTTGCCATATTTTGCTTGAATTTTAGAGATGATAAACTTGACAGTACCGAGAGGAATAGAAATAACGTTGACTTTTCTCCTAGAATTGCAAGAGTGTCTTTTTTCCACAAAAGCAGTAATGCAAAAGTCCATTTTTTTCTAGATTTGTTTTTTTTTTTTAGATGTGTATTTTGTAGTAACTGTGGGAAACGTATCTGTATCAAGACAGAGTGACTCACTATAAAGTGATCTACTTGCCAGCACATTCTGCCATAACCCTTGGGATATTAATTCCTGTTTGGTGGGCCTACTTCCTTAGCTTTTTTCTTTTTTTTTTTTCTCCTTTGGAAGGCCTTTGGCATAATGGAACAAAATTTAAGATCAAATTGGCCAAATGCTTTTAGCAATGAACAGGTGAAGTAAAGAATATCACAGGCATTTTATAGTCATTTCTCTCATTATTACTCTTGTTTATGAACAGTTTTTTTTACACTTAAAAAACCTTTTTTTTGTCACCCTTTGAAGTTAGGATTTCCCTGCCTGATGTAGAAATTCTGTTGGTGTCTTGAGTTTTCCCCTCTTTTAATAATAAGCTCTTTAAGCTGTGCCTAAATATATGTGTGTGTGTGTGTGTGTGTGTGTATACATATATATGCCTTTTAAAAATATTTAAGTTGTATTTTTGAAGTATAAACCTTAACAGATAACCATCATGAGGCTCTTTAAAAACTTAACAGCATGAGAACATGTGTTGAGGTGATAGGCACTACTTTAAAAATCTTGTTAGCTTTATTTACAATTTAAAATAATTTTAAATATTTTAAAATTTATTTAAAATCAAATAATTTAAGTTTAAAAATGAAACTGTTTAAGTTATTTTTGTTTTTTATTTTTAAAATATATTTTATTTTTTTGAGATTTATTTTTTTATTCATTTGAGAGAGAGATTGAGAGCGAGAGAGAAAGAGCATGAGCTGGGGGAGAGGCAGATGGAGAGGGAGAGGTAGACTCCCCGCCAAGCAGAGAGCCCAATGTGGGGTTCGATCCCAGAACCCTGAGATCATGACCTGAGCCAAAGGCAGATGCTTAACCGACTGAGCCACCCAGGTGCCCCAGTGTCACTTCTTTTAATACACTTTAATACAGTAAAATTATTGTGTTTGGCATAGTTAGAAACTTCAACGCCTCATTTTTGGGCCAATTTGAAGTCTTTGGAGGAGAGTGAGGGAAAGCAATCTCATGAATTTTTGTTTTTTTGGCCTGTAAAACTTACCCATAGTAAATAAGACAGCGGATATGGATCAGGATATTATAAGATATATATATATATATGGATATATATAGAAAACACATCTTCCTATCTAAGTAAATAGTATTATTTAAAAATCTTCCTACAAAAAAATTTGTGTATTTATTTTAAGTTATTTTTATAACCTGAGAACTTTTATTTTGAATAGTGTTGAAGGTTTCATCATGCAAAACCCAAGGTCAAGTCTTTGACTTGTTGTGATTGTTTTTTTCTCTTATTGTGAAATCTGTTTTCTCTGTGAACTGATATGAGATAAAGTGGGTGATGAAATAGGGAAAAATTTTTAGGATCGACCAGTTGAACTCTGTGGCCTCTGTACTGATTTTTAAGGGGCAGAGGTAGGTAACTCTGCTTTGGTGAAAGGAAATTAGAGGACAACTTCACAGATCTTTTTCATTTCTGCTGGTAGTTTATTGGCTCTAAGATAGATTAGTGTCCACCACAGGGTTGACAGCCAGCGGGAGATACTCTAGATAGCCAGGCAAAAGTCAGTGGATGAACCTTCTTTTTGCCTCTTTGTACTCCCATTTTCTTTCACTTGGTGGTGTCATCTTTTAGTGGTATCTTGACACCCACCCTTGATATGGCTTTCCTTACTCTCCAATGACTGTGAGTTAATCCTTACATTTGTAATTATTAAATACTATGTTACACTGGGAGGGAGCCCAGGTATTCCCCATACTGAAAATCTTGTCATTCCCTCGAGATTCTTTTCTATTGTCCCTGCTTGAATGATTGTGTTAGACTATGAGCCTCTTACCTTCCTGGGTAGATTGCTTAGATGTTTCAATATTTGGGCCATTGCCATTTGGTTAACATAATACCTTAAAGCTGAGTAGTCCGTGCTTTCATATTTTGCTTTACACCCGTACTCCTGGAGCCTTTTTCATTATATTTGGAGTTCACAAAGATTTAATGTTACATACTTGGTCAAAAGGATCATCAGCAGGCTTTCTTTGAATATAACTTATAGAACTGTTTTTCATTTTTAAGAGTAGTTTCCAGTATTAAAAAGAAAAATAGCGTTCAGTCATACGCTCTTCTCTAATACTGTGTGTTTTACTTGATCGTATGTGCTCCCTAAATGGCAACTTGCATTTATGATATGTCTTTGTTTCAGAAGGTGTTTGGTGTGGAATTAGGGGGAAAAATTATAGGACAGGTGGTAATGAGATGTAACAATGGGACAATAAGGGAATGTCAGAAAAATGGAGGGAGTAAATTTAGAATTTATAAATATGTACCAGAGGGATGGGTTATAGAATTTGCTCTTGGTGTCCCTGTGGCCAAAGAAGAGGGAAATGAATTATCAGATTCTTTTTTTAAATTTTTTATTTTTTGTTATGAGATTCTTAGAGAAAAACAGCAGTTATTTAGGAAGAGGTGTGTTTTAGATTTCAGTTATGGATGTGTTTGATTCAAGTGCTTTGTAAGTAAAGTAACGTGATGATACTGTTTCTCAGCACACTTCTCTGTTCTTGGAGAAGAGAGACACGTCTTTCATGCACGTGTCTGTTTTCTCTCAGGCACAGTGTTGCTGAATACTTTCTGCAGGCTGAGCCTGATTACAGAGTTATGCTTTTGTATTGTGGGGGAAAAAAAAAGTTCTGGCACTGCCTTAGAATCTATCCACCCTTGAAAAATGCCTTAACATTCGTAGAGGAACATAGGGCTGACAAATTAACACACTCCTGGGAGAGTGGTTAGTGCTGAAGATAGGGTAAAATAATTATTTATTTTTTTGTTGAAGGATTTCTGGCCCTCTTTGCTCTATTTTTTACGTTCAGTTTCTTCATTTTCTGGGTGTAGTAAGGAGACATAATGAGAGTGGCTTCTGCTCATTGGACTGCTCTGGCGGTTTGCACCCTGCCTACCACTGTAGTAAGGAGTGATGGTCAGTGATCGGCATTAGGCTGGGGAGTTTAATATTTGGAAATTTGACTAAAGAACTTGGGCCTGAAGGGTGTACATGGCATTGGTGATAAAACCTGCAGTTGAAGAGTTACTGGACCTTTTTCAGAGGAATGCTCTTCTGTGTTTTTTTTCATGTAATATTATTGGAGAACTGTTGATTTCAAAGTGACTTATTAATGGTTTCAGAAGATTCAGCAGAGGTAGATCTGTCTATTTATTTCCTTTAGTAAGTGCTCTTTTATGGTTAAAGTGCCCTTCTTAGTGTTTTTATGAATCTTAGGAAAATTCTTAGATTTGTGGAAATCGAGGGCCCTAAAGATTTTTTTAAATAATTGCTTTATTGATAATATAATCATCCATTTAAAGTGTACAGTTCAGTGGTTTTTTGGTAGATTCACAGAGCTGTCCAGCTATCATCACAGTTTTAGATATTTTCATCACCCTGCAAAAAATATACCCAGTAGCATTCACTTTTTCTAAAAAGGTTTTATTCATTTTTTGAGAGAGAGCTGGGTGCACGTGAGAGAGAATATGAGCAAGGAGAGGAGCAGAGGGAAACGTTCCCAAGCCGACTGACTCTGTGCTCAGCATGAAGCTGGACGTGGGACTTGAAATCACGACCCTAAGATCATGACCTGAGCCGAAATTAAGAGTCTGATGCTTAAGCAGCTGAGCCACCCATGTGCCCCAGTATCATTCACTCTCTAGTCCTCAGCAACCAGTAGTCTACTCTGTGTGGATTGGTCTATTCTGGACGCTTCATATAAATGGAGTCCTATCATACATAGCCCTTTGTGACTGGCTTCTTTCATTTAGCATTGTGTATTAAAGGTCTTTCTGTGTTGTAGCATGTATCAGTACCTCATTTCTTTTTATTGCTGAGTAATAACCCATTATAGGTATATACCACATTTTATTTATCCACTTATTGATTGATGGACCTTTGGGTTGTTTCCACTTTTTGACTGTTATGAACAATACTGCTGTGAACATTCACATAGAAGTTTTTGTCTGGAGATATGCTTTAATTTCTTTCAGATACCTAAAGATTTTTAAAGGTACGTAAGTCTCTATAGATATAAACGTAATGGAAATTACTTCACTGGTGGCACTGCTTTGTATTTTTTATTTATTTTATTTTTACTTATTTACTTATTTTTAAGGTGATTTTACTTTTTTAATAATTGGTTGAAACCCAGGATCTGAATCACAGATGTCTGGTGGCACTTTTCTGTAGGCTTAATCTTTTTTTTTTTTTTTTTAATGTAAGCTCTAGGCCCAGTGTGGGGCTCGAATTGATGACCCTGAGATCAAGAGTCAAGAGTTGCATGCTTTACCGACTGAGCCGGCCAGGCACTCTGTGTATTTTTTATTTTTTGAATTTTAATTTTTTATTGAAGTATAGTTGACATATTTTAGTTTCAGATGTACAACACAGTGAGTTGACACATACATTATGAAATGATCACCATGATAAGTCTAGTTACCATTTGTTATCATATAAACTTATACACTGTTATTCACTGTATTCTCTACACTGTACTTTACATCCCCATGACTTACTTGCAGCTGGAGGTTTGTATTTCTTAATCCCCATTACCTTTTGCCCATTCCCCTGAGGGCCCCCCAACCCCTGCAGCTACGAGTTCTCTGTATTTATGAATCTGCTTTGTTTTGTTTGTTCAGTTGTTTTGTTTTTTAGGTTCCGTATATAAGTGAAATCATACTGTATTTGTCTTTTTCTGTATGATTTCATTTAACATATTATCCTCTAGGTCCATCCATGTTGTCACAGATGGAAAGATTTCATTCTTTTTTTTTTTTTTTTAAAGATTTTATTTATTTATTTGACAGAGATAGAGACAGCCAGCGAGAGAAGGAACACAAGCAGGGGGAGTGGGAGAGGAAGAAGCAGGCTCATAGCGGAGGAGCCTGATGTGGGGCTCGATCCCATAACGCCGGGATCACGCCCTGAGCCGAAGGCAGACGCTTAACCGCTGTGCCACCCAGGCGCCCCCGAAAGATTTCATTCTTAAGTTTTATTTATTCATTTGAGAGAGAGTGAGAGTGTGTGTGCACAAGCGGGGGGCGGGGAGGGGCAGAGGGAGAGGGAGAAGCAGGCGCCCCGCTGATCAGGGAGCCCGATGTGGGGCTCTGTCCCAGGACCTGGAGATCAGGACCTGAGCCGAAGGCAGATGCTTAGCCAGTTGAGGCACCCAGGTACCCTGGTGGAGTGTTTAGGGTCTTTTCTGTAATAGTATCATGTCATCTGCAAATAGTGTTTATTTCTTCCTTACCAGTTTGGATGCCTTTTATTTCTTTTTCTTATCTGCTGTGGCTAGGATTTCCAGTTCTATGTTGAATAAAGTGGCAAGAATGGGAGTCCTTGTCTTGTTCCTGATCATAGAGGAAAAGCTTTCAGGTTTTCACCCTTGAGTATGATGTTAGCTGTGGGTTTGTCATATATGGCCTTTATCACGTTGAGGTGTATTTCTTCTATACCCATTTTGTTGAGAGTTTTTGTCATACATGGGCCAGGGCTTTTTAGAAATAAGGTTGGGAGGGTCAGTTTATTTACAGCTTTACACCATCGATTTGGAATTTTTCTAAGCAACAAGTTTTACTGGAACTAATGGTAGCTTCTCTGTGAAGTAAGTGTTTTCAGGTTAACAGCCTAAACAAACTTGTTTACAACCCTGGGAAGAGGAATGCTTAAATTACAGAGAACAAGTGTTTTCAGGGAACTCTACTCTTTAGATGTCATGAATATACAGTCAGTTGATCCACTAATGACAAATAATTTTTCTCTGTTAAAGGAAGTTCCCTAAGGATTTTAACAAGGGAACAGTCATTAACCTAATTCTAGTTATTGTATGTACTTAAAAGCACCATACCTGCTGTTAATTAAAAAATGTTCTTTAATTTGCTAAGAATTTATTGATTTAAATTGTTTTTTCTCCCAATTGGCCAAATTAATGAGATGCTACTTATAAGGGCCAGAAGCCTAGTAAAATTCAAACCAATGAAATTAATATATTGTTCTTTCTGTGAAAAAACCTAGTTTCATGAAGTGAGGAAGGCATTATAAAGAAAATTTCTTCCAGGGGGCGCCTGGGTGGCACAGCGGTTAAGCGTCTGCCTTTGGCTCAGCGTCTGCCTTTGGCTCAGCGTCTGCCTTCAGCTCAGGGCGTGATCCTGGCATTATGGGATGGAGCCCCACGTCAGGCTCTTCTGCAATGAGCCTGCTTCTTCCTCTCTCACTCCCCCTGCTTGTGTTCCCTCTCTGGCTGGCTGTCTCTATCTGTCAAATAAATAAATAAAATCTTAAAAAAAAAAAAATTTCTTTCAGGTGAGAATTTCACTGAGTGTCTACATTGAAATGAGTGCTGAGATGGGGCTGTGGTGTGTTTGGGTGACACAAATCAGATGAGACTAATTTTCTATTAAATACAGTTCCTTGTTAATTTATTATCTAGAAAATGGGCTTTAAGTTCTATGTATTAAGAGTGATGTACATGGGAGAAGGACTGGGAGGAAATGTGACAAAATCCTGCTTTTATTTGGGTGAGTGGGGAGATTATGGGTAATTTGTCTTACATGTTGTGTATTTTCCAAATTTCAAACCCTGAAATTTTATTAGAAAGAGAGAGAGAGTGCACGCATTAGCGGGGGGGGGCAGAGGGAGGGGCAGAGGGAGAGGGGGAGAAGCAAGACGACTCCTGATCATGACCTGAGCCAAAGGTAGATACTTAACCAGCTGAGCCACTCAGGCACCCCAACCTTACACCTTCTATTAAGAGCTTATTGGGGCACCTGCCTGGCTCATTTGGTAGAGCATGTGATGCTTGATCGGTCTCTGGGTCTTGAGTTTGAGCCCCACATTGGGCGTAGAGCTTACTTAAAAATAAATAAAATTGTTAAAAAAAAAAAAGAAAAAGAAAAAGCATAGAAAAAAAAGAGCTTGGTTTACTGTATTGAACGAAAGTGAGTTGGCTTATACATTTGCAGTGGAATTTTGGCATTGGAAAAGATCTTGGAAATTATTTAACTTTTTTTCCAATGCGGTAATCTCCTTTAATTATCTCTGTTTTAATAAAAAGAATGTTAGTGTTTTGAGCAGAGGTTGCTAGGATAGGTTGAGTGTATCCAGTGAGATCTAGAGGTGAATTTATTTTAGTATGGAGTACTGCCTTTCTGTATCTAGAAGTAATAATGACAGGTGATCTCCATAAGCGGTGTGTTGGAGCCATTCTCATCTGTTCTGCATATGAGTTGGATCCCTAGTTACTGTTGGTTTTTATCATTTCCATTTTATGAATGAGGAAATGCAAGGTCAGAAAAATGAGACCATGTTTTATGGTCTCAGATGATACATGTTGAAGGTGATTACCTCATGCTCTTGCCACCAGACCAGTCTGGAGACCTACCATTCTTCATCGTGGAGTAGTCAACTTTTCCCTAAAACATACATAGGCCTCTTTTTACACATCACACATTTTAAGCCCTAACTGCTGTGCATATATTAAAGTTTAGGGACAGCAGTAAGAGTTTAGTTTGTAGGTCTAATTATAGGAGCCCAGTATGGATGCATCATAATAGGTGCTCAGGGAGTGCTACAGTGCTGTTCAAAACTGAACTCGTTAGTGTCCATCATTCCCTACATCCTATTTCTGTGGATGCCATCCCCATTAAGGGCAACCTAGGAATCTTAGCTTCCTGCATCCAGTCTCCAACAGTTCCCAGGTTATGTACATATTGCTTTATTTGGTAGGCTCGTATTTCTTGCCAGGACATTTACAGTAGTCTTATGATTGGTTTTCTGTGACCACCCCCCTACCCCCGACTATTTTCTGTGTTGCCGCCAAATTGATATTTCTGAAGACATAAATCTTCTTATGTCTCATCCTTGCCTAAATTTTGTTTTGTTTTGTTTTTTTTTTTGCTTTTTAGTTGCTTTTAGAATAACTTCCAAGCTTCTCAGCGTAGCATAAATTAGGCCCTTCATGTTTTGAACCAGCTTATCAGTCTTTACTGGTACCACCTCATCTATACTGAAGTATGTGTAATTTTCAGAACAGATGCTGATTTTATAGTGTGTGTAATTCCTCAACATGGTTGAGCAATTTTCATTTACATACTTTTCTCTCTTTGGAACTCCCTTCCCTTCTCATCCACCTAGCCACTTTCTCATCTTTCAAGTTTCAACTAAAGTATCTTCATCTCTGGGAAACCTTCTCCTTGTTCCTCCTTTTTTTTTTTTTTTTAAAGGTTTATTTATTTTAGAGAAAGCGAGCGAGCGTGGAAAGGGGCAGAAGGTGGGAGAGAGAGAAACTTTTTAAGCCTCAGAGAGCTCAGGCTCACCTGAGCGCAGAGCCTGACATGGGGCTTGATCTCATGACCCTGAGATCATGACCTGAGCCAAGACCAAGAGTCCGGATACTTAAGTGACTGCGCCACCCAGGGGCTCCCCCCCCTTTTTTTTTTTTTTTAAAGTTTGGGTGTCCTTTTGGTGCTGTTGTTGTATTTGATACTCATTGAAGCATTCAGCTCCCTGTATTGGAGTTGAGTGTTTACTTTTTCTTTTACCATTGGGTGCTAGGAAGCTGTTTCAGTAAACACATTCTTGGGCTTAAGTCCAGACCTCCTGAATCAAAATCTCCAGTGATGAGATGCAGTTCATGCATTTTTTAAAAAGCACTCCCTGGTGATCTCATGTGCACTTTGGTTCAGAACTACTGTGATGGTTCCTCTTGAAGAATCTTTCGGCCTTGCATCTCCAGCACCTGGCAAATAGTGTATACCTCATAAATGATGAATGAATAAATTATGTTATCAGGGCATATTGAAGAGCTTTATTGAGTGGAGTATTTTATTTGAAGGATATTAAGATGTCATTTTGAATTGATAAGGTGTAAGGTGTAACAGAATGTGGGATCTTGAATACTGAGAGGCTTTTGGTGAGGCCTGAAGGTGAGGAGCCAGTTAGCATTTATTGAAGGATTGCATTAAAGAACTTTTACATTCATTCTTACCAGCTCTGCTTTTATGTTTTTGCTTTGCTTTTTTTTTTTTTTTTTCCCCTTGAGATTTCTTGAAACCATAAGGGGCTAGAGGAGCAAGGTTTACTCTCCTTAATTTGTAAAACTTTGAAACTTTGTGTCTGTTCACAGTTATAACACGTAATTGGAAAACAGTGAATAGTATGTGCTGGTATAGTTTAAGAAGATAGTTATCTATGAACGTAGGATTAAGGTTGTAATTTAACCATATATTGTCAGTGGTTAACTGCTTTTAAGACTAGTGACTCACTTGTCCTACTTGAAGCTTTTTAAGAAGTTTGGGTTTGAGCTTTCTATTGGGGCATGGTGTAAGGTACAAACTGAATTGTATTTTTATCTTATTTATTGTTTAAATTTTATTTTTTAAGTGATCTCTGCACCCAATATGGGTTTCGAAATCATGACCCCCGAGATCAAGAGTTGCATGCTGTACTGACTGAGCCAGCCAGGTGCCCCCAAACTGTGAATTTTTAAATGCACAATTTTTATTATGTATTATGGTTATGAATTTTGTTCTAAAGTGGAATTTTAAAAAGTTTTGAGATATAATTCACATACCATATAATTCACCCATTTAAAAGGTACTATTCAGTTGTTTTTAATATATTTAGAGTTATGCACCTGTCACCACAATCAAATTTTAGAGCACTTTGATTATGCCAAAAAGAAACTTACGTACCCAATACCAGCCACTGTCTACTTCCCCATCCCCTTAGCCCTAAGCAACCACTAATCTATTTTGTCTACATGGAAATTTTTTTATGATCTAAAACTTTTCAATAATTTTATCAGAGTTAAATACTTAACAGCACAGGTCATTTCCTTCTAGATGTTTCTTGCGCATATATAAACACAGATTCAGTAATGTGTTGTAGTTTTAAGCCAAATGGAAACATTGTAAATGTATTGCACCTGCACGTATGTGTGAACACACTGTATGATAGTCTTTTTGCCCTTAATACATTGTGGCTATCTTTTCAGGTTAGTAATAAATATCTTTGTATCTTCTTTAAGGGCCATGGTGCATGGAACTACAGTACTTTATTTTGACTGACTTATCCAGGGTCACTGAACTTCTTTTTTTTGGCTTTTGACATTCTAAACAATGCTGTAGTAAACAATATGGTAGTTTTATTTTTGTATTCTGCAGTCATTTCTTTAGAATACATTTACAGAGGTAAAATTGACAGATCAAACAAAAGAATGCATTTAAAATTTTGATACATATTTTCACGTTGTTCAACCAATTTAGAGTTCCACCAGCACTGTATAAGTACTGCTTTTTTCTGTTGGTATAAAAATTATTTTCCTAGATTTATAAGACTGCTTTTATATGTCTTTTAACTTTATTGTGTCTTTTGCAGTGCGGAGTTTTAAAATGTATGTATTCAAAAGTGTTGGTCTTTTGCTTTTGACTTCTTTATATACTTAGCTCATCCCTCACCCAGTCTCCTGCATTTCTTGTAATATTTTTGTAGTTCTCTTTTTATGTTTTAATCTGTAATTCATCTGGAGTTTATTTCTGTGTATTGTATAGGCAGGAAGTAGTGTTGTAATTTTACTTCTCTCACATTGGTAACTAGTGATCCTAGCACTATTTATTGATTTTAAAGACCTCCTTTGTAATTAATTATGTCTCCATATATATGTGGATCTCTTTTGACTCATTTGTTATATTGATACGTTTATTTTTTACTCTATGGCTAGAATTTTTTTAAAAATTATCTTTATTGAGGTATAATTGACATAAAATGCACGCATTTTAAATGTGTAATATGAGTACTGACATATCAGAGTATTGAACTGTGCGAAATGGTCACTCTAATCATAATGATAATTCCCATCTTCTCCAGAAGTTTCGTGGGCTCTTTTAATTCCCCCAGCAGTAGCTGTTGATCTGCTTTCTGCCTAGGCCTAGACTTTAATTACTGTATTTTAATGGCATTTGGAATGACAGTAAAACAATTCTTGTTATTTCTAGAATCACAGGTATGCCCCATCCCGGAAGGATGAATGGTCCTCCACAGATGCCTATAAAAGTTGCTCCTTCACCTCCCTCAAGTCCTTCGCTTACCTTCTCATCGAGATCTTCCATGAACATTATTTAAATTGCAGCTCTGTCCACTTTAATTTTCTCAATAGCCTTTAAACCATTTTGTGATTTTCTGTGTTTTCCTCAGTAGCCTTTAAACCATTTTGTAATTTTCTGTGTTTTCCAGAATGTTTGCAGTGAGGGTTTATTGTTTTTAGAATTCCAAATTACCTCAAAGACAGTAATTTTAATGGGAGGAAAAAACCCTATGTGTTTTGATTTTTAAATCCAATTTCATACATTATTCTGTGGCACCCATGGCACCCATAGTCTTTAAGTTTAAAACCTAATAAATTTGCTATACCTTAAGTTCCTCTCAACCCCAGGAGGGAAAACTTGATGCATCATGACCTCACAGTAATACAGACTTTAGGGTAATGAACTAAAGATAGTAACTGCTCGAAAAAGGAGCAAATTAAGGTTTATTCTTTGCATCATATCAGGTGGAATTATCTTTCTCTCCCTCAGGTGGAATTCCATAAAGCATTAAACCATATAAATTGATAACATGCCAGTGCTTAAAGATTATTTTGATAAGCACATTTTTTTTTTAAATTCAGAGGAGGTAGGAACTCTATTAAAATACATTCTTCCACAGATACAGTTTCGGATTTATGTATTATGTACTCTTTTAGGATCATAAAGTCCAGAACGAACTATTTGATAGGCTTTGTAGCTGCCTTTTTTTTTTTTTTTAAGATTTTATTTATTTGACAGAGCTCAAGCAGGGGGAGTGGCAGGAAGAGGGAGAAGCAGGCTCCCCACAGAGCAGGGAGCCCCACGTGGGGGCTCGATCCCAGGACCCTGGGACCATTACCTGAGCAGAAGGCAGATGCTTAACTGACTGAGCCACCCAGGCGCCCCGTACTGTGTTTCTGTAGCCTTTATGCATGAAAGACAATTGTGTCAGGACATAAAATCTTTGGGCTATAGATAGTATATTTTATTTTATTGTCTTTGGCACATAGTGTTTTAGAGAACCAAAGATAAACTATTTTTTTTCACCCTGCTGGGATACTTAAGGAATACTCCAACATTAGGACAGTTTGTTCAGGATGTGGTTTTTATGTGCTATATGAGTGAGACTTTTTGATCTGCATAGTTTTGTAGCTTGAGAAGGTTCCTCTGGTTATATATTCGGTTATTTTAGTTTTTTTTGCTCAGGAACTCTCTTTTTTTTTTTAGGACTACAAGTTGTGTCTTCATTATTTCTTTATAGCACTTGTCTTTTTTTATTTTTACTTTTTATTTTATTTTTTAAAGATTTTATTCATTTGAGAGAGCACACAAGCAGGGGGAGTGGCAGAGGGAGAGGGAGAAGTGGTCTCTCTGGTGAGCAGGGAACTCTATGTGGGGCTCGATCCTAGGACCCTGGGATTATGACCTGAGCCAAAGGGAGATGCTTAACTGACTGAGCCACCCAGATGCCCTCGCAGTCATCTTTTAAAAATAAGATTTAGTTAATTGTTGATTCACATACTATTGTAAGAAATAATATAGATAAATAGATAAATCATCACAGCTAAGATAATGACATTGATAAAAATCCATCCAATCTTAGCTATTTCCAGTTCTGGACTCGTGTGTGTGTGTGTGTGTGTGTGTGTGTGTGTGTGTGTGTATGTATGTGTATTAAGTTCAGTATAATTTTATCACCTGTGTAGGTTCGTATATTTACCACGGTAGTCAAAATACCAAATAGTTCCAAAACCACAGAGACCTTTGAGTAGCTCTTTTTATAACCACACCCACCTTCCCTTTGTGAGGTAGGGGTCCGGAGCTCCCCTCAACCCCTAACTCTCCAGTTCTCCAGTTTTGTCATTGCAAAACTGTCATATGAATGGAATCATCTTGTGTATGGGCTTTGGGGACTGGCCTTTTTTTGCTCTGCAGAAGGTCCTTGAGACCAAGTTGTTTGCACATTCGAACTTCTGATTGCTGCATACGGTGCCATGGTATGGATGTACCACTGTTTGTTTAAACTGTTGAAGGACATCTGGGCAGATTCTGGTTTTTAGTTGCTGCAGATAAAGCTGCTATGAACATTCATGTTCAGGTGTTTCTCTGAACATAAGTTTTCATTTCTCTGGGATAAAAAGGCCCAGGTGTATATGTGCTGGGTCATGTGATAGTTGCATGTGCAGTTTTTTAGAAACTGCTAAATTGTTTTCCAGAGTGGCTGTACCAGTTTGCATTCTTACCAGCAGCGTTTGAACAATGCAGTTTTTCTGTCCCCTTACCAGCATTTGGTGGTGGTACTCTTTTTTTTTTTTTTTTTTTAAAGATTTTATTTACTGGACAGAGATAGAGACAGCCAGCGAGAGAGGGAACACAAGCAGGGGGAGAGGAAGAAGCAGGCTCACAACGGAGGAGCCTGATGTGGGGCTCGATCCCATAACGCCAGGATCACGCCCTGAGCGTGAAGGCAGACGCTTGACCGCTGCGCCACCCAGGCCCCCAGGTGGTGGTACTCTCTTTATCGCAGGCATTCTGATAGATACGTAATGGTATCTCATTGTGGTTTGAATCTGTATTTCCCTGATCGCTAATGATGTTCATCTTTTTATGTGAGCAGTTATATTTTTTAATGTGATTTTACTGTTTCTTTCATATGATCTTAATTTATTAATAAAAACATTAAATTCTGTTTGATGAATTTCCTGTATTCCCTTTATCCTAATAATATTTGCAGAACTCCATTTATAAGTTTGATAAGAGATCTTTAATGTATGGATCAACATTAACTTAGCACGTGTTCACTTGGAAAAATTCTTTTTAGGAGATTTTGTTTTTGTGAGAGAAAGAGAACGATCATGGGGGTGGGCAGAGGGAGAAGCAGACTCCCTGATGACCAGGGAGCCCAAATTAGGACTCGATCCCAGGACCCTGGGATGACATGAGCTGAAGGCAGACGCTTAACTGATAGAGCCACCCTGGTGCCCACTTGGAAAAATTCTAAAATAAATCATTTTTTTTTTTTTAAAGATGCATAGAGCGAGCAAGCATGAGTTGGGGGAGGGGCAGAGGGAGAGAATTTCAAGCAGACTCCCTGTTGAGCCATGGCACCCATGAGGGGCTTGATCTTACGACTCTGAGATCATGACCTGAGCCGAAACCAAAAGTTGGATGCTTAATGGACTGAGCCACCCAGATGCCCCTTAATGATTTATTTTAAAACCAGATTTGGCAAACCTGTGGCGTCTGCGCTAGATCTGGCTTGCTGCCTGTGTATGTATGGCCTTCGAGCTAAGAATGGTTTTTACGTTTTTAAGTAGTTGAAAATAAAAACAAAGAATATATGACAAAGACCCTATGTAGCCCACAAAGTCTCTATTATTTGACCTGGTACAGAAAAAGTATCCCAACTCCTATTTTTTAAATAACAGCTTTATTGAAATGTTTTTCACATACCTTAAAATTCGTCCTTATAATTTGGTGGTTTTTAGTACATTCACAGTGTTATGCAACTATCAGCTATATAACTATAGGACATTTTTAGCACTCCCAGAAGAAACTTTGTACTCATTAGTAGTCATTGCCTATTTTCTCCTTTCCCAAGTCCTTGGCAAACACTAATCTACTCTTGTTTTCTGTAGATTTATTTATTATGGATGTTTCATATAAATGGGATCATATAATATGTGGCTTTTGTGTCTGGCTTCTTTCAGTTACCTAGTGTTTTTGGGGTTCATGCATGTTTATCAGTGCTTTGTTCCTTTTTATGGGCAAATAATATTTCTTTATATGACATAATTTTTATACATTCATCAGTTGATGGACATTTGGGTTTCCATTTTTTCATCTATCTTTTAATCTTTGACCTTTTCCTTCAGATTTGTTTACATTATTATTTATTTGGCTTACTACGTACTGCCTTGTGGATTTTAATTTTGCTATGAATTTTTGTCTATTCATTCACTCTTCCAATAGATAAATCATTTTCAGAAATCTATTTCTTCAGGATGTGATTTCTTTTTCCTTGTTAAGTAGTTTACTCCCTGTAGTCTCATGGTGACTTACTTCCTTTTGATCATCCTTGAACAGAGAAGAAAGAATCCTAGAGTTCTGGGCACAGATGGGCTGTGTGGGTGGCTGTTACATCTTCAGATACACAGTTGGGTGGCAGAGTAATGTGCACAGCTCCTTCTCCTCTTTGAGTTTTTAGCAGACTTTCATCTAGTGCAGCTTTGTTGGATATGGATGGGTCCTTTTGTCTTTGTTGTTGAAATAATTGGGAGTACCCCAGATGGATTTTGATCCCTCAGTCTAGGACACTGGTTAAGAGTCACACTCTGGAGTCAGTCTGCCTGGGTAACTTTGGGCAAGTTTTTTACTTTTCTCTGCCTCAGTTTCCTCCTCCATTAAAAAAGTGGGGAATGGAAGAGAATTAATAATTATTTCATACTGGGGCACCCAGTTGGCTCAGTTGGTTAAGCGTCTGCCTTTGGCTTAGGTCATGATTCTAGGGTCCTGGAATAGAGTCCCATGTCAGGCTCTCTGCTCAGTGGGGAGCCTGCTGCTTCCTCTTCTGCCTGCCTCTCTGCCAGCTTGTGCTCTTTTTCTCTGTCAAATAAATAAATAAATGAATAAATAAATATTTCATAGCTTGAGAATTAAATAATATATATTGCTAGTACATAGTAAGTACTAGCTGTTACAACAGTTATAAAAGGCCCTCCTGTTTCTGTTCTTTTTCACAGTGCTGTCCCTGTGGAAACTGCTTCTGGGTATACCATAATGAACCTTTTTATTTACTGGTCGCTGGCTGTTCCTACCCCTACTTTTTGTTGAGAGTATTTGTTTTTTCTTATAAAAGTAACTGCTCAATGAGCACCTTGGCTTATCGACCTTATCCCTTATTTTAGTTATTTAAGATGTTTTTTAGAAGAGGGTTGTTGGTTTGAAAGGTATTCATGTTTTAGACATAATAAATATTGTCAGATGCATTTTTAGAAGATTCTTTCTGATTTTTTTCATAGGCATTATACAAAATGTAGAAACTACCAAAGAAATTTTAAATTAACATTTGAGTATATTATCTTTTAGTCTTATTTATGTCTCTATGTGGAAATATATATGTATCTTTTTATATACACAGATTTGTAGAGTCTTTACACATAAACATTTTCTTCTGTTTAGCAATTTTTAAAATGTCTTAAATAGCTGTGTTAAATTCTGTAAATGAATATATGCAGTATTTAATGATTCCTGGTATATTTAAACTTTTTACCATTTTTACCACTTTTTTTTTTAAGATTTATTTGAGAGAGAGAGTGCGTACCATGTGCGTGGGAGAGGAACAGAGGGAGAGGGAGAATCTCAAGGAGACTACCCCTGAGCAGGGAGCTTAGTGTGGGGCCCTGTCTCACGACCCTGAGGTCATGACTCAAGCCTAAACCAAGAGTTGGTCTCTGTACTGACTGAGCCACCCAGGCATCCCATAAACTTTCACCACTTTTGCTATTACAATACCTGGTTGAAGGTCTTTTGTTAACAAATTTTCGATCGTATTTCTGATTATTTGCCTTAGCTAAATTCCTAGAAGTGGAATTACTGCATCAGAGGGCGTGACCATTTATAAAACTTAATGCATATTGTCAGATTTCTTTCTTGAAAAGCTCTAAAAAACCTGACAAAGTATTAAGCAGGATAAAAACCATTTTAAAGAAGCTGGCACTGAAGTCCTCTTTCTGCTATTTTTATCACTCCTAAGACTGAGGGTAATTTCTCACATTACAAATAATTGTGTGTAATGCATGTCATGTTTTTAATACTGTGGGAGTTACTTTTGGGGAGATGAGGTGAACTACAATGGCACTATTGAAAAGAGTGCAGTTTTACTTAGTGGTTGTTACTTCAGTAGTTAAGAGCAGTAATAAGACTTGTGTACCGTGGTCTTTGAACTTCGGCAGATTAACTAGAGTAGTCAAAATTAAGTACTCCTCCTACCTGGAGACTGATAATGTAGGCATACCCTGTAGCAGATAGTTTTCTCCTCCGAACTTATTTTCCAAAATTGGTAGTTTTCACTGGTGAAAAGTTGTACATCTTATCAGTTTTGTAATTTATAGGAAATTCTTATCAGTAACTGCTTAGGCCCATAATTTTTTTCTTTGACAACTCTTAATGGTAGAAATTCTTCTAAACCTTTTACGCCTACTCTTACATGTCTGTTAGCACCAGGAATGACAGAGTGAACCTCAGAACATTTGATGCTAACAAAACTTTGGAAAAGCCAGTTGTGTGCCTTTTTTGTGGATTGTTACTTTCACATTACTTTACATAGAGTCTAGTATTCTGCCGGTAGGATTGTTCCTGATTCCAATGATGGTAAATACTTGACAGAGAGAGAGAGAACACACAAGCACAGGGAGCTAGAGAGAAGCAGGCTCCCTGTGGAGCAGGGAGCCTGACGTGGGCCTGGTTCCCAGGATGCTGGGATCACGACCCAAGCCAAAGGCAGACCCTTAACGACTGAGCCACCCAGGCACCTAAATTTTCATTTTTTGAAAAGATCCTGATACTTAACAGATTTGCCACAACCTGATCTAAGAATTTTTGGATGAGTATTCTTCATTTATCTTTTTTTATTTTTTCCATATGATCATTTTTATTTTTTCCATGTGTCCTCTCTTGAGATTGATTTTAGAATGAAGTCTTTTACTGCTAATGAACACTTTTTGGTTCCCCATTTGCAATAAACATTTTTTGATGTAATCTATATAGTGGTATGGGAGTCTCTTTTATGTTTTTGAAATTTGTTCTTTTGATGGTCAGGAATATGCCATTTAGATATCTGGCTGTAGTTTATAGACAGAGATAAGGCTGATTATCTTTTTAAGTGTTTTTTAAGATTTTTAGTGCTAGAAAGAGCCTGCTGCATGAGGGGGCAGAGGGAGAGGGAGAAGCCAACTCCACACTGAGTAGAGGGAGCCCACTGTAGGGCTCCATCCCAGGACCCTGAGACCATGACCTGAGCCGAAGGCAGACCCCTAACGGAGCCGTGCAGGCATCTCAAGATTTTATATTTTTAAGTAATCTCTACACCTAGTGTGGAGCTTGAACTCACAACCCTGAGATCAAGAGTGTGCTGACTGAGCCAGCTAGGCACCCCTGATCATTATCTTAAGTTTTACACTTTTAATTAGGTTCTTCCATAACAATTTTAGTGGTTCCTTTTGTAGTTAAAATGACCTAGTCCTCGTTATTGATTTCAGCTTGAACATGATCGGTGAAATAAAGAAGAAAAAGACTGGCAGAACCAGCAGTTTTGAGGTTTTGGTGTTTAAAGGTCACTAGTATCATTAAATGATTTTGAAAATACATGTTCTAAATTTTACTTTCTAAATTGTTTTCTCTTATGTCTAGGAAGTGCTGACATTTACATGACGTGTATATATTCTGGTAGTCTGGTAGCAAAACAGTTTTGGTAACTTATAGTAGTTTATTACGTGGGTCTGTTAATCATTTTAGCAGAATGCCACAGGCACATTAGGTCATCTGTAACTCTAATGTTTTTATTTTAATTGCTAATGACAGCAGCAATCTTTATGATAGATAGTAAAGACGTGGAAGTTCATTCTGACCCAGGCTATTGTGGTGACTTCATTTCCCCCTTGTGAATCATCGAAGACAGTATCATTAATAGTAATCAGTTGCTGGCACAACTGTTTAACCCACATGTGCTTTTGTGCTTGCCTTTGACGAGAAGAGAGAAGTTGTAAAGACCTGAATTTGGATTCCACTTCTGATCTTGATCCATTGTATGACTTTGCACAAGTTACTTCGCTGAACCTTGGTTTCCTCATATATAAAATGGAAGAATAGGTCTATTTTGCAGCACAATGCCTTGAAACTCAGCAAACGCTGGTATTTAGTGTTGTTATTGACAGTGAAAACTAAGAATGGAAACATTCATGAATAAGGTCATGCAGTAGGGTTTGCATCCACTTAGGTCAAAAGAGTAGGTTCCCCCTCCCCCAGTAGTCAAGAAGAATGATCATTTATTTGAGGAACATAATCTTATTTCTTATTTTTTTATTTTTTTATGAAGTGGGTACCTGCCTAAGCTTACCTGCATTTCCTTCCTTCCTTGAGAAGGGTTGGGGGAAGAGGGGAGAGAGAATCTCCGAGCAGGCTCCACACCCAGCTTGGAGCCTGATGCAAGTCTTGATCTCAGGACCCTGAGACCATGACTTGAACCGAAACAAAAGAGTCCGACACTTAACAGAGCCACCCAGGCACCCTGAGTACCTGCATTTTCAAATTATGATTGTTAAAGACATCATAAAGCATATAAAGAATTTATAGGACACGGTCTAACATAAAGTAAGTCTCAGTAAATATTAGTTAATTGTTTATAACGCAGGTAGTAGGGTTGTAGAAGATGTTGTAGAACAGACTTTTAATGATTTTGTTTTTAAAGATCGAGTGGGGGAGAGGGGGGCAAGGGCACAAGCAGGGGGAGTGGCAGAGGGAGAGGGAGAAATAGATCCCCCGCTGAGTAGGGAGCTGCATCCCAGGACCCTGAGATCATGACCTGAGCTGAAGGCATTAAACCCAGAGCCACCCAGGTGCCCCTTTCTCTTAATGGTTAAATTCAAATTAGGTTAATTCTTATGTTGTTTTGACATACTCTGTCAGGGTTTCTCAAGATTTTATCTTTTTAAAAAATTTTGTCAGAAATAGCATAAGCAGGGTGAGCAGCAGGCAGAGCAGGCAGAGAGAGAAGTGGGCTCCCTGCTGAGCAGGGAGCCTGACGTGGGCACCAGTCCCAGGACCCTGGGATCATGACCTGAGCGGAAGGCAGACTCTTAACCCACTGAGCCACCCAGGCGCCCAAGATATTTTTTTTCTCTTTTTTCTTTTTTTTTAAGTAATCTCTACACCCAGCGTGGAGCTCAAATAACCCCAAGATCTAGAGTTGCATGCTCTACTGACTGAGCCAGCCAGGTGCCCCTGAAGTTTCTCTTGCTTTTGCTTGGGTTTTTCTCACAGGTACTTCCTTCTGGTACTGGTGCTTGGCACCAGCTCTTCTGCTTCCATTGTTCTGGATCTGTGTTAGTGAAGCAGAGCCATCGTGATCTAGGCTTGCCTATGCAAAAAATCCTCCAGGAGAACAGAGGTAGTTGTGGAGGAGAAAATCTGACAATTTAAGATTCAGTAGTCAACAAATATTTGAGTAATGGCAGTTTTAGTCTCAAGGCATAGAAATCTGTTCTAGTCAGCAGAAATTCAGGGCATTAAATGAAAGAACACCAGGGATTCTCTCTGACTTCCTAAGCAGGAAATGTACATGTGGACCTTCTTGGTGCTGACTGGGTGGCTGTTTCTATAGGGGTTCCATAGTCTGTTTCTGCTTTTTTCAACACATTCTTTCTCTGTGTTGACTGTTTTTGTTTTATGCTTATTCACCCGGTTATACTTGAATGAAAATGACAGCCACAACTGCCAGATATTTAGAGAACTTCATTCTCTCTCTCCATAGCTATCTGGTCCAAATGCTTACAGAGGGACACTATGTAGGTTAGTTTATCATTTCTCACCAGGTACTAGTGATTTGGCCATTTAGGGGAATACTTTTTGCTGTAGTTGTTGGTGACCAGAGGTGATAGAAATCATGAACTTATACTTTCTAGACAGGTGTCTTGAAACATGTCCGTTACAGAGAATGTTCAGAAAGTATTGATTTGTTCTGAGTGCACTATATAGCTCTCAGTTACTCTTTATTAAAATATAAACTTCCAGTGTGATTCAATAAATATCAGCTCAGTGATACCCTTGTGTCTGAGTTTGGGTCTTCTGTATAAGCAATGGAGAACCCGTCAAAGTGGTTCAAGTAAAGGGACATTCATTTTAAAGAGACACTGAACAGTTAAGGGACAGGAATGCTACCAAAGTGCCAAGAACCCAACAACTTGTTTTTTTGGGTCTTTTATTCTGGACTGCATGGTCTACTGGTATCTGCTTCATTCTGCTGTTTTTGTTCAATAATAGCTGCTTGAAAAACTGGTAAATTATAATTCGTAATATTTGGATCATGAACTTCTTACATTTGTGCCTGAGTCTCTTTTTTACCCCCCACGACTGCAATGTTGGCTTGCAAAGAGACAAACACCTAAATGGTGAGGTAGGAGAATCAGGAGACCAATAATGGCAGGGGCAGTTCAGGAATGAATTGTAGAAGGTAACTTTACTGAGATTTTGCTGGTGCCGCCCCGCCCCCCCC